>NW_899739.1:0-895 GCF_000209065.1 Trypanosoma cruzi | reverse complement strand
AGAAGTACAAGAACGAGGTGGAGAAGGCCGCACTGAAGGACAAGTATCTTGCGTACGACAAGTATCTTCTCATTGCCGACCCACGCCGCTGCGAGCCAAAGAAATGGGGCCGTCACTCTGCCCGTACCCGCTTCACGAAGTCATACCGTTAAGTATTACGTTTTTGTTGTCTTTGTTGCAACAATAGTAGAGGACGGGCGCTTTTTTTCTTTCTCAAGGGAAAAGGGAAAGGACGTGCTGCCACTTTTTCGAGTTGGTATTATTTCTTTTTTTTTTTTTTTAAGCTTTTATTTGTGCTGCCGGTGTTTAATGCAGCTGTGCTTTTTTCAGCAGATTTCTTTACGCTCTTTTATTTTATGTGTGTTGAATGTAAAATGCCTTTCTTGCATTCTTTTTTGACCCTGATGTAGCACTGAAATGACTGCTGAGAAGAGCCACACGCACAAGCAGGTGCAGACCTTCGGCAAGAAGAAGACGGCTATTGCTGTCGCTACGGTGACGAAGGCTGCGCAATGCAACATTCGCGTGAACGGCGTCCCTGTTTCCCAGATTCTCCCGGAGACGCTCCGTGCGAAGATTATGGAGGCCGTGAATGTGGTCGGTTCCCGCCAGTTTGCTCGCCTGCGCATCGATGTAACAGTCCGTGGTGCTGGCCAGGTTGCCCAGGCCTATGCCACTCGCCAGGCCATCGCCAAGGGCCTCGTTGCGTACTACCAGAAGTACAAGAACGAGGTGGAGAAGGCCGCACTGAAGGACAAGTATCTTGCGTACGACAAGTATCTTCTCATTGCCGACCCACGCCGCTGCGAGCCAAAGAAATGGGGCCGTCACTCTGCCCGTACCCGCTTCACGAAGTCATACCGTTAAGTATTACGTTTTTGTTGTCTTGTGCAAC
>NW_899738.1:0-895 GCF_000209065.1 Trypanosoma cruzi | reverse complement strand
GGCGTTGGGTGCTCCAAAACCCCTACCGACAGCTGCTGCTTCGCGGAGAGCCGGTCATGACGCGAATTATGCGCGGGGAATTTTACGCGCCCCAACGCAATGAAACCAAAGCAACGAATTTTCCTCAAGCCAACAAGCGACATGTGCGCATTGCAAGCAACATCAATCACGCTATGCATTTCAATAGAGGCAGCGTGGATAGAGTTCAACAATCGGCAGAAAAGAGCGCACTAACTTAGATTTTATTTTATGTTCCATTCTGTGTTTGCTGGGCTCCCAAGTGGACGGGATTTTTGACGCGCATTCAACGGCTGCGTCAGGGTGACTCGGCTGGTGGTTTTTTCTCTAGTGGGCCTTCCTCCCTTATAAGTGTATCTTTCTTCCTCTCCCTCTTTTTCTCTGTTGTTTACCGCAAGGTGTTCCCATTTTTTTCTTTTTTTTTGTATCTGTTCATTTTATTTTATTGTTTGACGCGTCTCTGTTTTTTTTTTTTTTTTGTTTGATCAAATTGGCAGGCGCCCGCAGACGCAAAGCAGGTGGAGTTTGGTTTGCACATAGGAAGCAGGACACACAGAAAGAACTATATAAATATATATATATAGGTATACGTAACTTATACATGTTTATACGTGTATACGCCTCATGGGGGTTTTAGAAGGTGAGAAACGCTTGTGGAGGAGGCCATGCATTGTTTCTTCTGGAGTTGTGCCTGTATATGTCGTCGCTGTGCGTGTGAGTCGAGCCACGCTTCAATCCATTGCTTCTGTACGGCTTGCTGGGTCCTTCTCACATTTGTTATTTGGGGAAGTGATTGCTTCTAACGCGGCGTTGAGTGGACGCGCGCAGGTGGAGGCATTTCTGTTTGTGATTTCACGAGACTCACTCTCTTTCACCT
>NW_899737.1:0-895 GCF_000209065.1 Trypanosoma cruzi | reverse complement strand
AATTCACTGGAAGAGAAGAAAACGTTGGAAACAAGCAGGGATTTAAAAATAACAGGTGAACAGAATGTGAGTACAGATGACGATCGTCCTAAACAAACTGGGAGTCAAGAGTCAACAGGCGGCCTGCCAAAAGGTGAGAAAGACACGAGAAGTCCCCAACCGCCACAACCACCACCTCCAGCAGAATCACTGCAACCACCACCACGACAACCATCACCAGGAACAAACACATTACACTCAGAAGAAACACATCTACCAATTCGAGTCGAAAAACATTCAAGGCCACAAGACGGAGGTCCCGCACAAGAAACGGGGATGCTCCAAACGAAAGGTTCAACAAAGCAAGAAAAGGGAGCATCCTCCTTGCAGTCACCGGAGAGCGTATCGCATTTGGGTCCAGAGAGTACAACACTATTATCTACCTCTACAGAGAGCAGTGATATTGCCGCAAGCATGGTGGAGAAAAGTGGTGCTAACAATCCCAAACCTCCTGCCGCCTCAGTGACACAACGTGATTCCAATGGAGATAATGGCCCCGCTGCTCTGCCAGCCAGCAACACCGAATTGTTATCACAGGAATTACCCAGCGCTGGTATAGTTGCTAAGACAAATGATGACGGCGACGACAGCAGCCCTGCAGCTCCTACTGCTGAAAGGACTACCGCTGGCACAAGAAGCACTCAAGCCTCTGGTGATGCGAGTGACCTTGAACGAGCTAATAAAGACGACGTAAATAGTGACGTGGTACACAACAGTAAGACCGCAGAATTTGAAGCCGCCTCAGGAGACAGGGACACTGAGGCAGATAAGGATGAGAGATACACAACAGTACCAGAGAACGCCACCAATAAAACAAGCAATACAGAGACCACAGCAGACAGCGCCGGCAGCACCG
>NW_899736.1:0-895 GCF_000209065.1 Trypanosoma cruzi | reverse complement strand
CCACCTTGTCATGCACGATATCGTATGGCGCGTCAACCGACTCTATTGACTCCAAAACGGCGGTGGCAGAAGAGACCCACGAGGAATGCATCGTCCCCTGCTCCACAATGAAGCGCCGGTAAACGGCTTCTCTTAGAGAAATTAGGCGCTCTTTCATCCAAGTGGCAATTTCCCGCACACATGAAGCGACAATGACACATGCGGCACCGAAAGTTCTCCATGAAAAAAACTTCTCAGAAATAAAAAAGTCCGACGAGCGACGTGTTATCTGCATCGATGACCCCCGTGCGGGAACAAATTCCACGGTACTTTGCTCTCCATTCGGTCGCAGCACAAATGTTGACAGAGAAATACGATGATGGCCAATGATGGTTTCCAAGAGCCGCAACAGATATCCACATGCCTGATTGATTTCCGCTATACTTACAGTGTCATTGCGGCTCCCAAGAAGGCTGCGTGCGTATTCCTTCTGCATATGTAGTTGGTTCATCAGCATTGTTGACTCGAGACTTCTACTCATCTCCGCTGCAAATATGTTCTTTGACGGTGGCGCAGACGCGGCCCGGCGCTGTTGGGCAGCAAATGAGCGTCTCCGTGACGGCGCAGTTGTAGGACATTTTCCAAGCCGAAAACCCGCAATAGTGGCCACCGTTCCACTTGTGTCGATAGGGAACGCCAAAGACATCGCATGTAGTTTCGACATCCATGTACAACTACAGGCTGCAAGCTGCATGCGCAATGATACCCCAGACGCGGCATCTTCGATATCAAAAAAAGAAGCCACTTTCCGAGCGTTGTACCTGGCGATTGCTTCGTCCCACTCAAGCTTTACCGCCGTTCGTTGCTTTGATAGCACAGTCAGCTCATCATGAAGAGCTTGGCAAGCTTTCGCCAT
>NW_899735.1:0-895 GCF_000209065.1 Trypanosoma cruzi | reverse complement strand
TATCTGCCTCTCTCTGCCGTGGCTTTCTTCAGACTCTCTTGTGGCGCACAGCTGCTCTGCAAGTATAGGCGCTGACAAACACACACACACATGCACACACATGCCGTGCTTAAAACGCTGAGAATGCACGCACGCACAGGATTGTGGCTGCCGAGGCCCTCGCGAGGGGGAAAAAACCTGCATTTTTTTTTTTTGACATGTTGCTCGGTGTGTGCTGACGCGTGACGAATAACAACACGCCCCAATAAGCAGAAAAGAAGTAAAACAAAATGGCGCTGAGCGGCACACCGGTAAGCCAAAAATACGCAATCACCAATAAAAAAGCCGGCGATCACCCAGCAGGCACATCAAGCGTCCTCAAAACCAACCTGGAACAGACAAAAAAAAAGAGGCAATCATAGAAAACAAAGATCCCCGCCCCCAAACAGGAAAAACATTAAAGAAAACGCGATTCTTTTTTTTGTCCTTACTGCCGGGGTTGGCCGCCGCAAGAAATAAAAAATGGTAGGGCGGTGGCCCCGGACGCTAGATACAGGACGACGTGTCGAATTATCCAAGTTGCAGCGGCTGCCCCGGACGTTAGATACGGGACGACGTGTCGAATTATCCAAGTTGCAGCGGCTGCCCCGGACGTTAGATACGGGACGACGTGTCGAATTATCCAAGTTGCAGCGGTGGCCTCGGGCGTTAGATATATGACGACTTACAGTAGTAACCACGCTGCGGCTGCGCATCCTAAACACGTCTTTTTCGTTTTCCAGGGGACAACGCAAATGTGCTCGATTGTTCGAAGATCGACATTAATACTTTACGTGAAAAGGAGTCGCGCGACCGCATTTTTTTAGCTCAGTGGCAAACACGCTCACAATGTCATCCGGGGACGCGGGTTCGATTC
>NW_899734.1:0-895 GCF_000209065.1 Trypanosoma cruzi | reverse complement strand
CAATCGAGCACATTTGCGTTGTCCCCTGGAAAACGAAAACGACATGTTTAGGGTGCGCCGCCGCAGCGTGGTTACTACGATAAGTCGTCATATATCTCTCGTACGGGGCCGCAGCCGCAGCGTGGTTACTACGATTCGTCGTGTTGTATCCAACGTCCGGGGCAGCCGCTGCAACTTGGATAATTCGACACGTCGTCCTGTATCTAACGTCCGGGGCAGCCGCTGCAAACTTGGATAATTCGACACGTCGTCCCGTATCTAGCGTCCGGGGCCACCGCCCTACCATTTTTTATTTCTTGCAGCGGCCAACCCCGGCAGTAAAGACAAAAAAAAGAATCGCGTTTTCTTTAATGTTTTTCCTGTTTGGGGGCGGGGATCTTTGTTTTCTATGATTGCCTCTTTTTTTTTGTCTGTTCCAGGTTGGTTTTGAGGACGCTTGATGTGCCTGCTGGGTGATCGCCGGCTTTTTTATTGGTGATTGCGTATTTTTGGCTTACCGGTGTGCCGCTCAGCGCCATTTTGTTTTACTTCTTTTCCGCTTATTGGGGCGTGTTGTTATTCGTCACGCGTCAGCACACACCGAGCAACATGTCAAAAAAAAACAAAATGCAGGCTTTTCCCCCCTCGCGAGGGCCTCCGCAGCCACAATCCTGTGCGTGCGTGCATTCTCAGCGTTTTAAACACGGCATGTGTGTGTGCATGTGCTTGTGTGTTTGGCAGCGCCTATACTTGCGGAGCAGCTGTGCGCCACAAGAGAGTCTGAAGAAAGCAACGGCAGAGAGAGGCAGATAGCACACACGCAAATTACTCATATCATCACACACACACACACACACACGCAGCCGCGGAATGGGTGCACTCAACCACAAAATCAAAAAGGAAAACAAAACAAAAA
>NW_899733.1:0-895 GCF_000209065.1 Trypanosoma cruzi | reverse complement strand
CACAAGAGTGAAGTTGTAGTTCGCAAAGTGGTACAGCTGATTCTCCCCCTGCCTGCCAACGGGCCACTCCGCCCACGCTCCCTGGAACTTCACGCCATCGGAGGCCTTTGTTGCCCCATCATCATTATTATGTACTGTGGCGTTCACTCCGAGGTACTCGTCCCTCCACGTTTTCCTAGAGAATTTGCCAGACAAAAAGCCAACCAGCCCATCCACCGGCATGGCAGCGCTGCAGGCATTATCAGGTGAGGTAACCTCCCGAGCAACTAAAGTGGCACACAGCTTGGAGACAGTGTCGTCCGCTTCCTTCCAGGCCGCCAGCACCTCCTTCACCTTCTCCAGCTGCTTATTCAGAGGCACAGTGAGCAAACTGTGAGGTGTTACGTCGTCACCACCCTTCTTCTCGTACAGTGCAATCAACTTCTCCTCCTGCTCATTAGTATCTCCATTTCCACCACTTTTGTACAACAGGGAGCTGGCGGCGACGTCCTCTTCCTCCCCAGATACCGGTCCAATATCAACAATGTGCGTATTGTCCGACAGCCAAAGATGGAGTACACTCTTTTCCTCGTTATCTTTCTCATCTTTCTTGGCATACACCGGCAGAGTGACGAGCATCACTTTTTTATTATCATCTCCAACAATCGTCGCTGTGATGAACCCGCTCCTAACGATATCAACCTTTTCAACCCTTTTGTTGCCCCACACGCGCGAGAGTGTCCCGAGGGCCTCCGTCCACGACTCCCCCTTGTCACCGGACTCGTACACCCTGCGGCGGCCATCATCACACGCAGTCATCATGATGAGTTTGTCCTTCCACTCCACGACGGAGGGATCACCGCAGCCATCGGCAGACATCCCCTTCGGCAGCACCCAACCCGCAGCATCCGAGGAG
>NW_899732.1:0-895 GCF_000209065.1 Trypanosoma cruzi | reverse complement strand
GCGCTGGAGCGCCACAACGCGCGTCGACACCTCAGTCTTGTAGTCCCACAGGCCAGCCAAAACCTCCGCCAGCTCCGCTTCCTGCTGCGTCACATCGTTTCTCAGCGCAGCGGCAGCTCGTTCCTGCTCCGCTCGGGTCCCAATGAGATGCTCGTGGAGGGTCGTCAGCGAGCGGATCCGCTGGTTGTGCTGCTCCGCGGCAGAAGATAGTGCATCAAACTCGGCTCGAGCGGCTGCTAAACGCTCGCTGCAGTCACGTTCCTGCTCAATCAGGGCGGCCAGTTGCACTTCCTGTACCTCCTGGAGCGCCAAACGTGCTTTTTGCTCCCTTTCACGCCGCCTGCAGGCAGCCGAGATGTCGTCGCACTCCACCCGCTGCACCATTACGCCTCGACGCGCCACGTTGATTTCCCCAAGCAGCGCACGCTTTTCCTCACGGAGGGTATCGGCAATACGCATAAGCGCCGCTCGCTGCTGCAGCTTTTCGCTGTGGGCGTCGTCAAGCGCAAAATGCTCCGCCCGCAGCTTCTCAAAATGCCGGGCGGCGCGGCCAAGCTGCACGACGGGGTGATCCTCCAGCGCCTTGATGGACGAGCGCAGCGCAAGGATGCTCCTGCGGATGTCGTTGACGCGTCTCTGAGCAGCATCGAGAGCACGATACGGGTCGGTGCGGCAGCGCAAATATTCCGCCTGCGAGAGCCACTGCGGGCATGTCGCGTCTGTCATTCTGCGGTTCTAGTCACTCCTTCAGCGTGTGTAAAAAGCGTTGCCCAAACACGTGGAAAGCACACCACCGTACCACAGAACACAGAAAAACACACTCCTCAAACACAAAAAAAAATCGCAACAATCCAAAACAAATAAAAAAATACCACCAGAAAGCCAAACATTATAC
>NW_899731.1:0-895 GCF_000209065.1 Trypanosoma cruzi | reverse complement strand
CAATGGCCGGAGTGGCAAAACGATTAAAGGAATTGCTGCCCAACATTGTCATTGTCGGCGTCGATCCGTACGGGAGCATTTTGGCCGATCCCTCGGTACCGCTGGATCCGAAGCCGTACCTCGTTGAGGGCATCGGGTACGATTTTGTGCCAGATGTCTGCGAACGGAAGTACGTTGATCGGTGGGTGAAGTCCGCTGACAAGGAAAGCTTTGCGCTGGCGTCGGAGGTTCACCGCGAAGAGGCGCTCCTCGTCGGAGGGAGCAGTGGTGCCGCCATGTGGGGTGTGCTGCAGGCAGCGAAAGATCTTCGTCCTGACCAGCGGTGCGTTGTGGTATTCCCGGATGGCATCCGCAACTACATGACAAAGTTCCCGGACAAGAATTGGCTGGTGGAGAACGGCCTGGAGGAGGGCGAAGTGACACGCCCAACCTACGGGTCGCTGGAGGCGCAGCTGGAAGAGGCAAAGAAAAAACTGTCGGAGTATGAGGCGAAATGCGGCGGCAGCGTGGAGGAGGGTAAACGTTGCTGTGAAAAAGCAAAGTAATATATGAATACATACATACATATATATAAATAAAACATAAACATACATAACGGGGCAAAACGAGGTAACTTTTGAATAAATTCTGGGATCAGGGCGAATGCAAGGCAACGATAATTGCATGGGTACGGCAGCATTGTTAGGGAGGGAAGTGGAGTGTTTGGGGGGCGCTGCGGGCGAGCGAAGACAAGAGCAAAAAAAAAAAAGGCGTCCGCCATGAGAAATACTGGGGAAATACGTGCAGGGAGATAGCTGGTGGGACGATGTGTGCGGAGGCGAAACGGAAAACCGGCAACGCATAAGAGGAATTGCGGGATGGGTGCTGGGGATGATTGATTACCGCAATAACCGAA
>NW_899730.1:0-895 GCF_000209065.1 Trypanosoma cruzi | reverse complement strand
CCCGCACACACACTCGTCCTTCTCTCTCCGTGTGTGTCCCCTTTGCATGGACTCTCGCCCTCACCTCAGCCTAATAAGCACACACATAATTTGTTCACGTGTTTATGCATGCACACCCATGCAGGGCCGTTGGTACTCTCTTTTGAGCCACACGCACCGCTGCCGTCCTGCTTGGCTGCATGGGTGGAGCACCGTAACAGTTTTTTAATTATTTTCTATTGCTTTGAGTGGGCGACCTCTCTCTCTCCCTGTGTGTGTGTGTGTTTTGCTTTACGGGAGCAATGAGAGTGTGTGTGCTTCGGTCGTCCCACGCTTCGGCTTCTTGTTTTTTGTTTTTTGTTTTTATTTTTTTTACTTCATTGCCGTTCTTTTAACTGTGTTTTGTTTCTAATCGTTTTGTGTTTTTTTCTGCTTACTTGCTGCGGGGCGTTGTGTGTTTTTGCCCCTTCGCTGGTTTTAACTGCCTCATGGTGTGTGTGCGCTGCCGCTGCTGGGCTGCTGCCATTTGTGACTGTGCGGTGGCTGTGCGTGGTGTGGCGGCCGTGTCTCTCCTTTTGCTTCCGCTCTGCGTTGACGTGTTGTTAGTCTGTGCTTAAAGCTACACGCAGGTGACAGGAGTGATGGCGATGATGATGGCTGGCCGTGTGCTGCTGGTGTGTGCCCTCTGCGTGCTGTGGTGCGGCGCCGGCGGTGTCTACGCGTGGGATCTTTCGAGTGATGCTGCGTTGCATAAAAAGCATTATGGAGCAAACGGTACGTACTGCAGGCTCAACAGCAGCTTCTTTTTCTGCAAAGAAAAAAGAGATGCAAGCAAAGGCGAAGAAACTGTCTCACAGGCGAGTACAGCTCAGAGCGGGACTGGGAGTGGCCAACCGAATGCCGGTGGTTCTTCTGG
>NW_899729.1:0-895 GCF_000209065.1 Trypanosoma cruzi | reverse complement strand
GTTTTCGAGCGACTGCTGCACCACACGCTGTGGTCTATGTTTTTGTTTCGAATTATGAATGGTGGTGGTCAGAGACACTCTCTTTCAATGTCTGTTTGCGTGTTCACACACTGAACACCAAACAACCCGGAACTATCCGCTGCTTGGAGGAATTTCGCGAGATCTTGCCCACAACGGTGCTGCACTCGGATAATCGTTTTCGAGCGGCTGCTGCACCACACGCTGTGGTCTATGTTTTTGTTTCGAATTATGAATGGTGGTGGTCAGAGACACTCTCTTTCAATGTCTGTTTGCGTGTTCACACACTGGACGCCAAACAACCCGGAACTATCCGCTGCTTGGAGGAATTTCGCGAGATCTTGCCCACAACGGTGCTGCACTCGGATAATCGTTTTCGAGCGGCTGCTGCACCACACGCTGTGGTCTATGTTTTTGTTTCGAATTATGAATGGTGGTGGTCAGAGACACTCTCTTTCAATGTCTGTTTGCGTGTTCACACACTGAACGCCAAACAACCCGGAACTATCCGCTGCTTGGAGGAATTTCGCGAGATCTTGCCCACAACGGTGCTGCACTCGGATAATCGTTTTCGAGCGGCTGCTGCACCACACGCTGTGGTCTATGTTTTTGTTTCGAATTATGAATGGTGGTGGTCAGAGACACTCTCTTTCAATGTCTGTTTGCGTGTTCACACACTGGACGCCAAACAACCCGGAACTATCCGCTGCTTGGAGGAATTTCGCGAGATCTTGCCCACAACGGTGCTGCACTCGGATAATCGTTTTCGAGCGGCTGCTGCACCACACGCTGTGGGTCTATGTTTTTGGTTCGAATTATGAATGGTGGTGGTCAGAGACACTCTCTTTCATGTCTGTTTGCGTGTTCACACACTGGA
>NW_899728.1:0-895 GCF_000209065.1 Trypanosoma cruzi | reverse complement strand
ACCGTGAACCAACTGCAAACGCTGCCCGTGGCAAATGAGGACACAATCAACGGACCCTCCATTGGCCGGACGAGCAGACGATCCGCATGCAGTTTGACAGCAGCAGGGACAGTCTCCTCGGCAAGAGCGTTCTCGTGCGCAGAGGTCAAAACACCATTCTTACAGCCAAACGCGCCGTCGAACGAATTCGCTGTGCAGGACCGGGAGAAGTCGCAGTGCCTCCTGCTCTCACACGGGTCCGTTTTTGGCACTTTAATGCGGACGGGCACCCATCGGGCCTTCCAGACGCCGCTGCACACCTGCAACGCATCCAGCGCCCTGAGATGCATTCTCCCCACCGTCACCGGTATCGACCTCGCCGTCGGAGAAGACCACATCGTCAAAGAATCAGGAATAATTCAGGGAGACAACAAAGCAACCGCTGACAAATCAAATCGCAAAGATCATCAATAGCAGCACCAGAAGCGATGCAGACCGTGGGGTTAACGTGGATCAACGGACGCATATCATAAGCCAAAGAAAATCTAATTGGCTTGAGAAGAATACAAGAGGCTGACAAACTCACAGAAGAACAGAAACAATATGAAACAAAAAAAGGTTCACGTCTCCAAAGTCAAAGCAAATTGCCAATCAAAAACGCGCGACAAAGGTGGACTGAACCACAACACAATTACAACAATGAAAAAACAAAAACAAAGTGTGGGACGACCAGCGCACACACACTCTCATTGCTCCCGTAAAGCAAAACACACACACAGAGGGAGAGAGAGAGAGGTCGCCCACTCAATGCAATGGAAACAAAACAGAAACAGTTACGGTGCTCCGCCCATGCAGCCAGGCAGGACGGCAGCGGTGCGTGTCGTGCAAAAGAGTGGCACCAACGGGCCTGCATGGG
>NW_899727.1:0-895 GCF_000209065.1 Trypanosoma cruzi | reverse complement strand
CCACGCCCGCGCCCGCAAGCAGCACAGCCGCCATGCAGAAGTACTGGACGTGGCAGCCTCCCACGGGCGGGTGCACAGCCGCAATCAGGCCCACCACACACAGCACCGACAGCTGGAACACGCACCAGTACACGTGGCTGCCCCTCATGTTCGTCAGCATGCCGCCGTACATCCGCTGCTGCGCCGCGGGGTGCCAATACCCGACGGGGTACAGCAGGCGCTCGTGCAGCGGCTTCCTCGAAAACTGCCAGTACTTCGTGAAGCTCGCGCCCACGTGGCGGGCAATCAAGTAGCACACGCCAGCAGGAAACGCCACACCGTACAGCACGCCAACGACACCAACCACGCGGTGCTGCACGCGGGCACCGGGCATCGCCAGTGCAAACACAGAGCAAAAGAAAATGCCGAGGTGCATCGCGTGCGCCACAACGTACGTCAGGCTCGGGAAGCGCATCGTCGCCCACGCACTCGCAGCGTCCACGCCGCGCCACCGCTGGAAGGCGGCCGTCACACCGCAGTGCACGCACCCAAACACGGCGGCGAGCAGCGCGTTGCCCACCACCATCCACAGCGGGTCAAGAGCAGCGAACACCGACAGGAAGTACGGCAGCGCAACGGTGCTCGCACGCTCCTGCGCCGAGGCGCATGACATCCTCGCAAACACGCCGAGTGCCTGCATCTCCAGGATGGAGCCCAGCCCGCCGGTCACCACCACGGCAACAGCCGCCGCACCCGCAACAACGCCGGTGATTGCCGAGAGGGCGCTGGCAGCGGCGGGCAGCGTGTTGGACCTGATCGTGAAGGACCCAAGCAGCACACCCTTGCAGCCCCCGAACACCGCCGCAGCGTCGCAGCGAATGACTATCGTCTCGTCGGCAGCAGTGAAGTAACCGCG
>NW_899726.1:0-895 GCF_000209065.1 Trypanosoma cruzi | reverse complement strand
GACTGCAGCACCCTTGGGGGCAAGATCTCGCGACATTCCTCCAAGCAGCGGATAGTTCAGGGTTGTTTGGCGTCCAGTGTGTGAACACGCAAACAGACATTGAAAGAGAGTGCCTCTGACCACCACCATTCATAATTCGAAACAAAAATTTAGACCACAGCGTGTGGTGCAGCAGCCACTCGAAAACGATCCGCCGAGTGCAGCACCCTTGTGGGCAAGATCTCGCGAAATTCCTCCAAGCAGCGGATAGTTCAGGGTTGTTTGGTGTCCAGTGTGTGAACACGCAAACAGACATTGAAAGAGAGTGTCTCTGACCACCACCATTCATAATTCGAAACAAAAATTTAGACCACAACGTGCGGTGCAGCAGCCACTCGAAAACGATCCGCCGAGTGCAGCACCCTTGTGGGCAAGATCTCGCGACATTCCTCCAAGCAGCGGATGGTTCAGGGTTGTTTGGCGTCCAGTGTGTGAACACGCAAACAGACATTGAAAGAGAGTGTCTCTGACCACCACCATTCATAATTCGAAACAAAAATTTAGACCACAACGTGCGGTGCAGCAGCCGCTCGAAAACGATCCGCCGACTGCAGCACCCTTGTGGGCAAGATCTCGCAAAATTCCTCCAAGCAGCGGATGGTTCAGGGTTGTTTGGTGTCCAGTGTGTGAACACGCAAACAGACATTGAAAGAGAGTGCCTCTGACCACCACCATTCATAATTCGAAACAAAAATTTAGACCACAGCGTGTGGTGCAGCAGCCACTCGAAAACGATCCGCCGACTGCAGCACCCTTGTGGGCAAGATCTCGCAAAATTCCTCCAAGCAGCGGATGGTTCAGGGTTGTTTGGTGTCCAGTGTGTGAACACGCAAACAGACATTGAAAGAGAGTGCCT
>NW_899725.1:0-895 GCF_000209065.1 Trypanosoma cruzi | reverse complement strand
CGAAACAAAAATTTAGACCACAACGTGTGGTGCAGCAGCCGCTCGAAAACGATCCGCCGAGTGCAGCACCCATGTGGGCAAGATCTCGCGAAACTCCTCCAAGCAGCGGATAGTTCAGGGTTGTTTGGCGTCTAGTGTGTGAACACGCAAACAGACATTGAAAGAGAGTGCCTCTGACCACCACCATTCATAATTCGAAACAAAAATTTAGACCACAACGTGTGGTGCAGCAGCCGCTCGAAAACGATCCGCCGAGTGCAGCACCCATGTGGGCAAGATCTCGCGAAACTCCTCCAAGCAGCGGATAGTTCAGGGTTGTTTGGCGTTCAGTGTGTGAACACGCAAACAGACATTGAAAGAGAGTGTCTCTGACCACCACCATTCATAATTCGAAACAAAAATTTAGACCACAGCGTGTGGTGCAGCAGCCGCTCGAAAACGATCCGCCGACTGCAGCACCCTTGTGGGCAAGATCTCGCGAAACTCCTCCAAGCAGCGGATAGTTCAGGGTTGTTTGGCGTCCAGTGTGTGAACACGCAAACAGACATTGAAAGAGAGTGTCTCTGACCACCACCATTCATAATTCGAAACAAAAATTTAGACCACAACGTGTGGTGCAGCGGCCGCTCGAAAACGATCTGCCGACTGCAGCACCCATGTGGGCAAGATCTCGCGAAACTCCTCCAAGCAGCGGATAGTTCAGGGTTGTTTGGCGTTCAGTGTGTGAACACGCAAACAGACATTGAAAGAGAGTGCCTCTGACCACCACCATTCATAATTAGAAACAAAAATTTATACCACAGCGTGTGGTGCAGCAGCCGCTCGAAAACGATCTGCCGAGTGAAGCACCCTTGTGGGCAAGATCTCGCGAAACTCCTCCAAGCAGCGGATTAGT
>NW_899724.1:0-895 GCF_000209065.1 Trypanosoma cruzi | reverse complement strand
ACCAAACAACCCTGAACTATCCGCTGCTTGGAGGAATTTCGCGAGCTCTTGCCCACACGGGTGCTGCACTCGGCTGATCGTTTTCGAGCGGCCGCTGCATCACACGTTGTGGTCCAAATTTTTGTTTCCGATTATGAATGGTGGGAGTCAGAGGCACTCTCTGTCAATATCTGTTTGCGTGTTCATGCACTGGACACCAAACAACCCTGAACTATCCGCTGCTTGGAGGATTTTCGCGAGCTCTTGCCCACACGGGTGCTGCACTCGGCTGATCGTTTTCGAGCGGCTGCTGCATCACACGTTGTGGTCCAAATTTTTGTTTCCGATTGTGAATGGTGGGAGTCAGAGACACTCTCTGTCAATATCTGTTTGCGTGTTCATACACTGGACACCAAACAACCCTGAACTATCCGCTGCTTGGAGGAATTTCGCGAGCTCTTGCCCACACGGGTGCTGCACTCGGCTGATCGTTTTCGAGCGGCTGCTGCATCACACGTTGTGGTCCAAATTTTTGTTTCCGATTGTGAATGGTGGGAGTCAAAGACACTCTCTGTCAATATCTGTTTGCGTGTTCATACACTGGACACCAAACAACCCTGAATTATCCGCTGCTTGGAGGAATTTCGCGAGCTCTTGCCCACACGGGTGCTGCACTCGGCTGATCGTTTTCGAGCGGCCGCTGCATCACACGTTGTGGTCCAAATTTTTGTTTCCGATTGTGAATGGTGGGAGTCAGAGACACTCTCTGTCAATATCTGTTTGCGTGTTCACACACTGGACACCAAACAACCCTGAACTATCCGCTGCTTGGAGGAATTTCGCGAGCTCTTGCCCACACGGGTGCTGCACTCGGCTGATCGTTTTCGAGCGGCCGCTGCATCACACGTTGTGGTCC
>NW_899723.1:0-895 GCF_000209065.1 Trypanosoma cruzi | reverse complement strand
AATTCAAAAAAAAAAAAAATGGAAAAAACTTAGGCTTCTGCGGGAATCGAACCCGCGTCCCCGGATGACATTGTGAGCGTGTTTGCCACTGAGCTAAAAAAATGCGGTCGCGCGACTCCTTTTCACGTAAAGTATTAATGTCGATCTTCGAACAATCGAGCACATTTGCGTTGTCCCCTGGAAAACGAAAAAGACGTGTTTAGGATGCGCAGCCGCAGCGTGGTTACTACTGTAAGTCGTCATATATCTAACGCCCGAGGCCACCGCTGCAGCTTGGATAATTCGACACGTCGTGCTGTATCTAACGTCCGGGGCAGCCGCTGCAACTTGGATAATTCGACACGTCGTCCCGTATCTAACGTCCGGGGCAGCCGCTGCAACTTGGATAATTCGACACGTCGTGCTGTATCTAGCGTCCGGGGCCACCGCCCTACCATTTTTTATTTCTTGCGGCGGCCAACCCCGGCAGTAAGGACAAAAAAAAGAATCGCGTTTTCTTTAATGTTTTTCCTGTTTGGGGGCGGGGATCTTTGTTTTCTATGATTGCCTCTTTTTTTTTGTCTGTTCCAGGTTGGTTTTGAGGACGCTTGATGTGCCTGCTGGGTGATCGCCGGCTTTTTTATTGGTGATTGCGTATTTTTGGCTTACCGGTGTGCCGCTCAGCGCCATTTTGTTTTACTTCTTTTCTGCTTATTGGGGCGTGTTGTTATTCGTCACGCGTCAGCACACACCGAGCAACATGTCAAAAAAAAAAAATGCAGGTTTTTTCCCCCTCGCGAGGGCCTCGGCAGCCACAATCCTGTGCGTGCGTGCATTCTCAGCGTTTTAAGCACGGCATGTGTGTGCATGGTGTGTGTGTGTTTGTCAGCGCCTATACTTGCAGAGCAGCTGTGCG
>NW_899722.1:0-895 GCF_000209065.1 Trypanosoma cruzi | reverse complement strand
GCGCTAAAGCACCGCACCATGACGGTGCACATCGCACAATAATTGTTTCACGCACGGAACACGCGGCGCAACCCAGCCGGGTTATTGTTGCAACATTTCCGCGCTCGGACGGCGCCGGCTGCGACGGGAAAGGTGGGTGCGCGAATATTCCCGAGTGCACCACGCTCCCCCCAGGGAAACTCGCATGCGCTAAAGCACCGCACCATGACGGTGCACATCGCACAATAATTGTTTCACGCACGGAACGCGCGGCGCAACGCAGCCGGGTTATTCTCGCAACATTTCCGCGCTCGGACGGCGCCGACTGCGACGGGAAAGGTGGGTGCGCGAATATTCCCGAGTGCACCACGCTCCCCCCAGGGAAACTCGCATGCGCTAAAGCACCGCACCATGACGGTGCACATCGCACAATAATTGTTTCACGCACGGAACACGCGGCGCAACCCAGCCGGGTTATTGTCGCAACATTTCCGCGCTCGGACGGCGCCGGCTGCGACGGGAAAGGTGGGTGCGCGAATATTCCCGAGTGCACCACGCTCCCCCCAGAGAAACTCGCATGCGCTAAAGCACCGCACCATGACGGTGCACATCGCACAATAATTGTTTCACGCACGGAACACGCGGCGCAACCCAGCCGGGTTATTGTCGCAACATTTCCGCGCTCGGACGGCGCCGGCTGCGACGGGAAAGGTGGGTGCGCGAATATTCCCGAGTGCACCACGCTCCCCCCAGAGAAACTCGCATGCGCTAAAGCACCGCACCATGACGGTGCACATCGCACAATAATTGTTTCACGCACGGAACGCGCGGCGCAACGCAGCCGGGTTATTCTCGCAACATTTCCGCGCTCGGACGGCGCCGACTGCGACGGGAAAGGTGGGTGCGCGAATATTCC
>NW_899721.1:0-895 GCF_000209065.1 Trypanosoma cruzi | reverse complement strand
GCTTGGCACCACGTGGAAGCACCGCAACTAACACACAAGGCGAAGCGCCGTGAAGCAGGCACAAAAACCAAAAGCTCCCACATCAAATTCATCGTGAAGCAAAAGAAAACTTTATGCGGGCGCAAAAAAAAAAAAACAATGACGATGCAGAAGCAATAAATGGTCGTGGTGCGCAGCAGCCGTGGCATCGCGCCCCTCCCTCATCAAACGGCACCGCACCACAACGCACCGTGACGACAGCCTGCAATGACGACGATTGAGTAGCACACACAAAGCGCCATAAACCTTCCATCCCGCACTCGCTCAAGTTTATGCTCTCAGTATTTACTGCCAACGACATCGGAAGGACACGGAAGGGGACTGTCCTGTGCATCCTCCTCGCCACGCCCTGGGTGCCGCGAAACGCCGTCAAGCAAATCCACTTCCATGGAAACCCTCAATGCGCGGGGCGAGCCTGGCAGCCACCCACACTCACTCCCGCACACACATATCCTCTCCCACAAATTTCCCACATACAAAGGGGCAAAGGCATGGAGAAGAAAAACCCGCCGCACAACACATGCAGAGGCAACGCCATCCACTTCGCACCGCAAGATAGAGCCATGCGCAAAGCACACACGGCGGCAACGAAAGGGGTGCATCCAATTACATACCGCACAGCCATTCACTTCTCTCCGCACGGCTAATGACGTCCCACACTCACAGTGAGGCACGGCGCACACCATCCGCTACCCTCCGAGTGCACTCATCAGGGCGCCCAGTCACCCTCGTCCATCGCAATGGGGGAACACAAACAATCGTCGTGGGCCATCGATGCCTCTAACAGAAAAATAAAAAAAAAATGGAAGTCCACAAGAACTCCCAAAAATATAGAAAGAAAAAATGATTCGGAAAA
>NW_899720.1:0-895 GCF_000209065.1 Trypanosoma cruzi | reverse complement strand
TACTACTACCTCCAGTGCGCCCAAGAACACGACCACAACTACCTCCAAGGCACCGACTCCTGAAGACGCGCGCAGTCCTGGCGGCCCTGTGTGGGTGCCGGTGCCGCTGCTGCTGCTGGTCAGTGCCGCTGTGGCGACCGCCGGTGCTGCGTGCTGAGGACGGGGCGGGGCGCGTGCGCCGTCGGTCTGGAGTCCCGTTGTGTGCGGCCACTGCCCGCACGCGCGGGAGCACTGACTGGCGCCTGCGCCGCGTATATTGGAGCACCCTGCAGCGGTGTGGACGTATATATTCCGGTGTCTTTGGTTGTGCGTGCTGGCCCCGTGCCGCCTGCCCGTGCATTCTCTGCGACGGCCACGCGCTGATGTACATCTTCTACCGCCGCCCCGCCACTTGTGGGGGGAAGCGTCGGTGCGCCTAATTTTAAAATTTATTTAATGTTGTTTTGATTTATTTATTTTTAACTTGTGAAAGGGATGTTCGCGGGGGAGCTGGTCACCTAAATGAATATGTCCTGACGAAACGGAGATGTTTCTGCACGATTCTTTTCTATCTTATGAATTTTTGGAGGACGGTGATTGAAGGAACCAGGGAGCCGATAGCGACAGGACGGATTTTTCTTTACTTTTTATTTCTTACTTTCCCACCACCCCCTTTTTGATTCCCACCTCGCGGCGAGGCCTTGTGGCTGGCGGAGCCCAAGGTCTGCCACTTGGTAGGCGATAGTGTTTCCAATCCTAACAAGGTGCACCGTGTCGCGAGAGTGGCTATCGGAACAATATTTACTTGGAGCAAACATCGAGGGAGTGGCGAACCCACTGCCTCTCCACTGCCCCCCTTTTCCCTTCTTGTTTGATTTCTTTTGAAGATTTCAGGATCCGGCCAGCAGCCCAGGCG
>NW_899719.1:0-895 GCF_000209065.1 Trypanosoma cruzi | reverse complement strand
AATGTAGCAGAAACAGTAGATGTTAGGGGAAGGAAAATCGTGCCTTTGCAGGTCACCCGTCACAAATGTGCAGGTCGATTTACGTGTTGCCATATCTGAGGCCCAAAATTTGACAAAGTCAGCCGAAGATTCACATCCTCGCCTAACAAAGGGCAGGGATGCGGACCGACAGGCCTTACCAAATGCGCCAGGCTTCCCATAGAAAGGATCGTAGTGTATATCCGATGCAAAATTAACCTGCATGCCTCTGCACCATCCGGGAAAAAAGAAAAACAATAGTAAAAACAAAAGTAAAGACAACTGTGCCATTTTCGCTTGCCTTCCTTTGACTCCTTATCAATTCAGCACGGAGAGAAGAAAAGCAACAGTCGTTTCACAGGCGTCTGTCTCTGTTGCCCCGGCCTGGTCAAGTGGCCTCCCAAGACCCCGCCCGCACTCAGGTTTATTCCACACCCACCGCGTGGAGGTGCACTCAGACAGGGGGGGGGGGGGCGCTCAATGCAAAGCTGCCCCTCGCAAACACTCCCTTATTTGCTGCTCCCCCATTTTTTCCCCATTCTCACTCGTTTTTATTCGGTGGACAATGGCTGCACCCACAGTCACTCATTTCCCTCTCGGGGGCGGGTGAGATCCCACATAAACACACACGCACCAAATAGAGAACTGAGAAAACAAACGCAAAAAAAAAAAAACCGCACCCTTTTGCTCACAAGAGACACCCACTTCTGACCGACGTTTATCAAAAACGACGCGGCGCACGCACGCGAGAAGCGGCGCGGTCGGTGGGGTGGAATAAAAAAAAATTGCGCGTGCGGCAAATACAAAAAGATGAAATCGACGGCCATCGAGCAAAAAGGGTGAGTGACGGCAAAAGAAACAATTTAAACTGGCACAA
>NW_899718.1:0-895 GCF_000209065.1 Trypanosoma cruzi | reverse complement strand
CACGTGATCCGCAGCTCGGCACGCACCTGAGCTTCGTGCCGGTGTCGACGGCGGAGCCGCGCGGGTTTGGTGGTCCGTGGGGAGCGATGCTGTGCAACGCGACGTGGGTGCGCAACGCGACGAATCCGTCCACCGTCCTGGAGCTGGCTGTGCCCGTGCACCGCGGTTACTTCATTGCTGCCGACGAGACGATAGTCATTCGCTGCGACGCTGCGGCAGTGTTTGGCGGCTGCAGGGGTGTGCTGCTTGGGTCCTTCACGATCAGGTCCGACACGTTGCCCGCAGCCAGCGCCCTCTCGGCGATCACCGGCGTTGTTGCGGGTGCGGCGGCTGTTGCCGTGGTGGTGACCGGCGGGCTGGGATCCGTCCTGGAGATGCAGGCGCTTGGCGTGTTCGCGAGGATGTCGTGCGCCTCGGCGCAGGAGCGTGCGAGCACCGTTGCGCTGCCGTACTTCCTGTCGGTGTTCGCTGCCCTTGACCCGCTGTGGATGGTGGTGGGCAACGCGCTGCTCGCCGCTGTGTTCGGGTGCGTGCACTGCGGTGTGACGGCGGCCTTCCAGCGGTGGCGCGGCGTGGACGCGGCGAGTGCGTGGGCTGCGATGCGCTTCCCGAGCCTGACGTACGTTGCGGCGCACGCGATGCATCTAGGCATTTTCTTCGGCTCCGTGTTCGCACTGGCGATGCCCGGCGCCCGCGTGCGGCACCGCGTGATCGGTGTCGTTGGCGTGCTGTACGGTGTGGCGTTCCCTGCTGGCGTGTGCTACTTGATTGCCCGCCACGTGGGCGCGAGCTTCGAGAGGTACTGGCAGTTTTCGAGGAAGCCGCTGCACGAGCGTCTGCTGTACCCCGTCGGGTATTGGCACCCCGCGGCGCAGCAGCGGATGTACGGCGGCAT
>NW_899717.1:0-895 GCF_000209065.1 Trypanosoma cruzi | reverse complement strand
ACTCACACCAAAACGCCTGAAAAAGAAGAAAACCCGGCGTAGACGTGCCTTCCTGGTCACTTGCCGGAAATACGGCCGCCAATACTTCTACTGCGTAGTGCTGAGGCATTTCCAATGCTGCGGCTCCGCAATGGGGCGGAGGGTGCCAACTTCATCTTCTTCACGGTCGGTTTCGCCCTCTTCTTTTCAGTCTCCTCTGGTCGGAAGCTCACCTCGTCTAAGCGCTTCTGGAATAACCGGATGCACTCAGTCCGGGCCTGCTCGTCAGTCGCAAATTCCAACCACTGAATGCGTTCCGCCACCATCACGGAGCCATTGTGAAAGGGAGCCTGCTGTACAGAAAAGGAATCCACATTCTGAAGAAGGTACGTCAAAAGATCCGGCATTGCGGCGCGAAGTGCAAGGAAGAGCGGTGTTTCGTGATTATCGTCCTCCATTTGCGGATCGTGGCCCATCTCAATGAACTGCATGGCGTAATCTTGACGGTTGTGGAGAATGGCATAATGCAGATGTGTCCTACCTTCTTTGTCCTGATAGTCAAGCCGCAGCTGTTGCGGCTTCACGCCCTTCACCATTTCTTCCATGGCAGCTTCGTTCTTAAACTCTATGGCGTACATCATACTCGTCACGCTTTCCTTGTTTTTTGCTGTCGGGGAGGCGCCCAGTCTGATAAGCAAACTCAGCATCGGCAAGTAATTGTCACCCAACGCCACACACCAATGCAAAGCCGTCTGACCGTCGGTGTGCTTGTGGTGCTCTCCAATATCATCGACGGAGACATCATCGCATTCATTCAACATAATCTCCACATTGCGACCGCGTTCCCTCGCCCCCTCAACAAGAGCCTCCACAAGCACCTCCTTATTAGAGAGGACGGCGAGATGCAGCGGACGCT
>NW_899716.1:0-895 GCF_000209065.1 Trypanosoma cruzi | reverse complement strand
GGGTGTTTGGTGTCCAGTGTGTGACCACGCAAACAGATAGTGACAGAGAGTGTCTCTGACTCCCACCATTCACAATCGGAACAAAAAATTTAGACCACAACGTGTGATGCAGCGGCCGCTCGAAAACGATCAGCCGAGTGCAGCACCCGTGTGGGCAAGAGCTCGCGAAATTCCTCCAAGCAGCGGATAGTTCAGGGTTGTTTGGTGTCCAGTGTGTGAACACGCAAACAGATAGTGACAGAGAGTGCCTCTGACTCCCACCATTCATAATCGGAAACAAAAATTTGGACCACAACGTGTGATGCAGCGGCCGCTCGAAAACGATCAGCCGAGTGCAGCACCCGTGTGGGCAAGAGCTCGCGAAATTCCTCCAAGCAGCGGATAGTTCAGGGTTGTTTGGTGTCCAGTGTGTGAACACGCAAACAGATATTGACAGAGAGTGCCTCTGACTCCCACCATTCACAATCGGAAACAAAAATTTGGACCACAACGTGTGATGCAGCGGCCGCTCGAAAACGATCAGCCGAGTGCAGCACCCGTGTGGGCAAGAGCTCGCGAAATTCCTCCAAGCAGCGGATAGTTCAGGGTTGTTTGGTGTCCAGTGTGTGAACACGCAAACAGATAGTGACAGAGAGTGTCTCTGACTCCCACCATTCACAATCGGAAACAAAAATTTAGACCACAACGTGTGATGCAGCAGCCGCTCGAAAACGATCAGCCGAGTGCAGCACCCTTGTGGGCAAGAGCTCGCGAAATTCCTCCAAGCAGCGGATAGTTCAGGGTTGTTTGGTGTCCAGTGTGTGAACACGCAAACAGATAGTGACAGAGAGTGCCTCTGACTCCCACCATTCACAATCGGAAACAAAAATTTAGACCACAACGTGTATGCAGCGCC
>NW_899715.1:0-895 GCF_000209065.1 Trypanosoma cruzi | reverse complement strand
GCAAGAGCTCGCGAAATTCCTCCAAGCAGCGGATAATTCAGGGTTGTTTGGTGTCCAGTGTGTGCACACGCAAACATACATTGAAAGAGAGTGCCTCTGACTCCCGCCATTCATAATTCAAAACAAAAATTTAGACCACAGCGTGTGGTGCAGCAGCCGCTCGAAAACGATCCGCCGACTGCAGCACCCTTGTGGGCAAGAGCTCGCGAAATTCCTCCAAGAAGCGGATAATTCAGGGTTGTTTGGTGTCCAGTGTGTGCACACGCAAACATACATTGAAAGAGAGTGTCTCTGACTCCCGCCATTCATAATTCGAAACAAAAATATAGACCACAACTTGTGGTGCAGCAGCCGCTCGAAAACGATCCGCCGAGTGCAGCACCCTTGTGGGCAAGAGCTCGCGAAATTCCTCCAAGCAGCGGATAATTCAGGGTTGTTTGGTGTCCAGTGTGTGAACACGCAAACATACATTGAAAGAGAGTGTCTCTGACTCCCGCCATTCATAATTCAAAACAAAAATTTAGACCACAACGTGTGGTGCAGCAGCCGCTCGAAAACGATCCGCCGAATGCAGCACCCTTGTGGGCAAGAGCTCGCGAAACTCCTCCAAGAAGCGGATAATTCAGGGTTGTTTGGTGTCCAGTGTGTGCACACGCAAACATACATTGAAAGAGAGTGCCTCTGACTCCCGCCACTCATAATTCGAAACAAAAATTTAGACAACAACGTGTGGTGCAGCAGCCGCTCGAAAACGATCCGCCGACTGCAGCACCATTGTGGGCAAGAGCTCGCGAAACTCCTCCAAGAAGCGGATAATTCAGGGTTGTTTGGTGTCCAGTGTGTGCACACGCAAACATACATTGAAAGAGAGTGTCTCTGACTCCCGCCATTCATA
>NW_899714.1:0-895 GCF_000209065.1 Trypanosoma cruzi | reverse complement strand
ACACACACAGGGAGAGAGAGAGAGGTCGCCCACTCAATGCAATGAAAACAAAACAGAAACAGTTACGGTGCTCCGCCCATGCAGCCAGGCAGGACGGCAGCGGTGCGTGTCGTGCAAAAGAGAGCACCAACGGGCCTGCATGGGTGTGCATGCATATATACAATGGGCACATTATTGTGTGTGCTTCGTGGGGTGAGGCGAGGACGAGAGTCCATGCAAGGGGACACACACACAGAGAGAGAAGGAAGTGTGTGTATGCGGGCGGTGCATGGCTCTCTCACACTCACTCTCACGCGGCCACCACCGCAGCCGCAGCCGCACAAACCACGAAACAGATGGAATCAGTGCGATTGCAGAACTCGCACACCGTCCTGCAAACCAGAAGTTTAAAAAGCAATATGAAACAAGAATTCAAAAAAAAAATGGAAAAAACTTAGGCTTCTGCGGGAATCGAACCCGCGTCCCCGGATGACATTGTGAGCGTGTTTGCCACTGAGCTAAAAAAATGCGGTCGCGCGACTCCTTTTCACGTAAAGTATTAATGTCGATCTTCGAACAATCGAGCACATTTGCGTTGTCCCCTGGAAAACGAAAAAGACGTGTTTAGGATGCGCAGCCGCAGCGTGGATACTACTGTAAGTCGTCATATATCTAACGCCCGAGGTCACCGCTGCAGCTTGGATAATTCGACACGTCGTGCTGTATCTAACGTCCGGGGCAGCCGCTGCAACTTGGATAATTCGACACGTCGTGCTGTATCTAACGTCCGGGGCAGCCGCTGCAACTTGGATAATTCGACACGTCGTCCCGTATCTAACGTCCGGGGCAGCCGCTGCAACTTGGATAATTCGACACGTCGTGCTGTATCGAGCGTCCGGGGCCACCGCCCTGCCAT
>NW_899713.1:0-895 GCF_000209065.1 Trypanosoma cruzi | reverse complement strand
GCGGCCATGGAGGGATGGGGGCCACGGAGGGACCGCACGGCGGTTCTCCCTCCCCCTCCCTGTGTGTGTGTGTGTGTGTGTGTGTGTGTGTGTGTGTGTGTGTGTGTGTGTGTGCGGCGGATGAGTTCTCCATCTATTCGTCACCAGGACGGAGGAAAGGAAGGGATCACACAACAATAGAAGGGAGGAATGAGGGTAACGTGGAGGGGGAAATGATGGACCGAATATGTGTACACAGGCTGGAAGGGGAGTAAACGTGGTCGAGAGGGATGGTAAGGAAATACAAACAAATGATGCATGGGAGGATAGGGAGGAGGAAAGAGGGATAATTGTGCATACCGCATATATAATATATGCATTGCATGTATTTATGTGTGCATTTATACACATGTGCGTCTTGACTCTCCTGTCCTCATTATTCGTTCCACACGGCATTAGAGAAGAAGCGTTGGAGAGGGTTTGAAGGAGTCTCTTCTTCCTCTTCCCTTTTTATTCTTCTCAGGGTGTGAGGATGAGGCGGCGCGAGTGCGCAACACGGCTTTCAATGCTCTGCCCACCGAACGGGGACCGCACCCCCTTCCGTCTTGCGCACCAAATTTCGCAGACAACGTGCACCGTTGGCAGATAATGTGAAAAAGAAGGAATGGGGTGTTTCCCTGTTGTAACTGTTTGTTCACTTTTGGTCCCCGCTTGTTTTCCCGACTGCTGTTGCTTCGCGTGGCAGCCACGAATAAAGAGAGAACTTAAACTAAATTCCCCTGTCCTTGTTTCCTTGTGGCTCAATGGCGGGGCATTTTGACTGCGGACGGGAGGGATGCACGTTCGAGTCTCGTCGCGGATGTGTTCCTTTTCTCCCCTGCCATCGCTCTCCCTCCTTCCTGTGTGTTCATCCCTC
>NW_899712.1:0-895 GCF_000209065.1 Trypanosoma cruzi | reverse complement strand
CGTTCACCGGAAGAAACAGGGCGGGATGCTTCGGCAGGGGTCGCGGACACACAGAGCGCACCGTCGACGCGATCAACGAGCGCAGACACTCGTGAAGTGCGATCCCACAACCGCGATCCCTCCATTTACTCTCGTGGACGTGGAGGAGGCATGAAGTGTCCTCTTCTCTACAGTAGTCCTAAAACGCAAAAAATTCCGCAGGACATCCCGCGCAGCCACGGCCTCCTCAGCAGCCTGACAGTCCACGCCGCCGCACCCCTCCTCAAGAGGTCGCCAGGCCCGGTGAAACAAGCAAAGGTGGACCAGCGATTTGCTCAGACCGTTCAGAAAAATGAGGCGCAGCAGTCGGGTGAGCGCGGCCCATCCACGTACTCCCCCTCAACCGACCCACCACACAGTCGAATCACATCCCCTGAAAGGAGCCGTGGTGTCTAACAAAATAGCATGCACAATAGCACTTCCTGCTCTCCTCAATGTAGTGTCATGGCACACACGAGGCATCACAAGAGGGGACAAATCATTGCATTCCATCGGCATAAGCACGGAAATAAAGCGCGGATTTTGCCCCTGTGAAATTACGTCCAAATCGTCTCAGCCACGGAGTTTGTGTCGCCAACCCTCAGGAAGGGCTGATGCATCGACCGCCGCTGACCGATCTCCGGCGATGAAACAAAAAAAGCCACCGTCTCTCGAGGTTCGTCATCACCCTTTCCTCCCATTAAAGGGAAAAAAGCAAATTGACGCTGTGGGCGTGTCTAACTGACAGAAATGGAGGAATTGGCTCCAGCCGCGAAACAAATTGAACGGATCCTCCTCCCAAATCCTTCAAAGACACCGGTCGGACAGCTGCCGAGTTTAACGGCGCGGAGGACAACACCTTGAATGTATGGAGCAT
>NW_899711.1:0-895 GCF_000209065.1 Trypanosoma cruzi | reverse complement strand
TGAAAGAGAGTGCCTCTGACTCCCGCCATTCATAATTCGAAACAAAAATTTAGACCACAGCGTGTGGTGCAGCAGCCGCTCGAAAACGATCCGCCGACTGCAGCACCCTTGTGGGCAAGAGCTCGCGAAACTCCTCCAAGAAGCGGATAATTCAGGGTTGTTTGGTGTCCAGTGTGTGCACACGCAAACATACATTGAAAGAGAGTGCCTCTGACTCCCGCCATTCATAATTCGAAACAAAAATTTAGACCACAGCGTGTGGTGCAGCAGCCGCTCGAAAACGATCCGCCGACTGCAGCACCCTTGTGGGCAAGAGCTCGCGAAATTCCTCCAAGAAGCGGATAATTCAGGGTTGTTTGGTGTCCAGTGTGTGCACACGCAAACATACATTGAAAGAGAGTGTCTCTGACTCCCGCCATTCATAATTCGAAACAAAAATTTAGACCACAGCGTGTGGTGCAGCAGCCGCTCGAAAACGATCCGCCGACTGCAGCACCCTTGTGGGCAAGAGCTCGCGAAACTCCTCCAAGAAGCGGATAATTCAGGGTTGTTTGGTGTCCAGTGTGTGCACACGCAAACATACATTGAAAGAGAGTGCCTCTGACTCCCGCCATTCATAATTCGAAACAAAAATTTAGACCACAACGTGTGGTGCAGCAGCCGCTCGAAAACGATCCGCCGACTGCAGCACCCTTGTGGGCAAGAGCTCGCGAAACTCCTCCAAGAAGCGGATAATTCAGGGTTGTTTGGTGTCCAGTGTGTGCACACGGCAACATACATTGAAAAGAGAGTGCCTCTGACTCCCGCCATTCATAATTCGAAACAAAAATTTAGACCACAACGTGTGGTGCAGCAGCCGCTCGAAAACGATCCGCCGAGTGCAGCACCCTTGTGG
>NW_899710.1:0-895 GCF_000209065.1 Trypanosoma cruzi | reverse complement strand
TGTTTCGAATTATGGATGATGGTGGTCAGAGGCACTCTCTTTCAATGTCTGTTTGCGTGTTCACACACTGAACGCCAAACAACCCTGAACTATCCGCTGCTTGGAGGAATTTCGCGAGCTCCTGCCCACAGGGGTGCTGTACTCGGATAATCGTTTTCGAGCGGCTGCTGCACCACACGCTGTGGTCTAAATTTTTGTTTCGAATTATGAATGGTGGTGGTCAGAGGCACTCTCTTTCAATGTCTGTTTGCGTGTTCACACACTGGACGCCAAACAACCCGGAACTATCCGCTGCTTGGAGGAATTTCGCGAGCTCCTGCCCACAACGGTGCTGTACTCGGATAATCGTTTTCGAGCGGCTGCTGCACCACACGCTGTGGTCTAAATTTTTGTTTCGAATTATGAATGGTGGTGGTCAGAGGCACTCTCTTTCAATGTCTGTTTGCGTGTTCACACACTGAACGCCAAACAACCCGGAACTATCCGCTGCTTGGAGGAATTTCGCGAGATCCTGCCCACAACGGTGCTGTACTCGGATAATCGTTTTCGAGCGGCTGCTGCACCACACGCTGTGGTCTAAATTTTTGTTTCGAATTATGAATGGTGGTGGTCAGAGACACTCTCTTTCAATGTCTGTTTGCGTGTTCACACACTGGACGCCAAACAACCCGGAACTATCCGCTGCTTGGAGGAATTTCGCGAGCTCCTGCCCACAACGGTGCTGTACTCGGATAATCGTTTTCGAGCGGCTGCTGCACCACACGCTGTGGTCTAAATTTTTGTTTCGAATTATGAATGGTGGTGGTCAGAGGCACTCTCTTTCAATGTCTGTTTGCGTGTTCACACACTGAACGCCAAACAACCCGGAACTATCCGCTGCTGGAGGAATTCGCGA
>NW_899709.1:0-895 GCF_000209065.1 Trypanosoma cruzi | reverse complement strand
AAACGCGATCCTATTTTTTGTCCTTACTGCCGGGGTTGGCCGCCGCAGGGAATAAAAAAGAGTAGGGCGGTGGCCCCGGACGAGAGATACATGACGACGTGTCGAATTATCCAAGTTGCAGCGGCTGCCCCGGACGAGAGATACATGACGACGTGTCGAATTATCCAAGTTGCGGCGGTCCGCCCCGAACGAGAGATACATGACAACGAATCGATGTATCCACGCTGCGGCGACGGCCCCGTACGAGAGATATATGACGACGAATCGAAGTATTCACGCTGCGGCTGCGGCCCCGTACGAGAGATATATGACGACGAATCGAGGTATCCACGCTGCGGCGGCGCACCCTAAACATGTCGCTTTCGTTTTCCAGGGGACAACGCAAATGTGCTCGATTGTTGGAAGATCGAACTTAACACCTTACGTGAAAATGGGTCGCGCGACCACATTTTTTTTAGCTCAGTGGCAAAACAAGCTCACAATTTCATCCGGGGTGCGGGTTCGAGCCCCGAAGAAGCCTAAGTTTTTTTCCTTTTTTTTTTGGAATTCTTGTTTCTTATTGCTTTTTAAACTTCTGGTTTGCAGGACGGTGTGCGAGTTCTGCAATCGCACTGATTCCATCAGTTTCGTGGTGTGTGCGGCTGCGGCTGCGGTGGTGGCCGCGTGAGAGTGAGTGAGAGAGCGCCATGCACCGCCCGCACACACACTCGTCTTTCACCCACTCTCTGTGTGTGTCCCCTTGCATGGACTCTCGCCCTCACCTCATCCCACGAAGCACACACATAATGTGCCCATTGTATATATTGCATGCACACCCATGCAGGCCCGTTGGTGCTCTCTTTTGCACGACACGCACCGCTGCCGTCCTGCCTGACTGCATGGGCGGAGCACCGTA
>NW_899708.1:0-895 GCF_000209065.1 Trypanosoma cruzi | reverse complement strand
TCTGTTTAGCGTGTTCACACACTGGGACACCAAACAACCCTGACTTTTCCGCTGCTTGGAGGAATTTCGCGAGCTGTTGCCCACACGTGGTGCTGCACTCGGCTAATCGTTTTCGAGCGGTCGCTGCATCACACGTTGTGGTCTAAATTCTTGTTTCCGATTATGAATGGTGGGAGTCAGAGGCAGTCTCTGTCAATATCTGTTTGCGTGTTCACACACTGGACACCAAACAACCCTGAACTATCCGTTGCTTGGAGGAATTTCGCGAGCTGTTGCCCACACGGGTGCTGCACTCGGCTAATCGTTTTCGAGCGGCTGCTGCATCACACGTTGTGGTCTGAATTTTTGTTTCCGATTATGAATGGTGGGAGTCAGAGGCAGTCTCTGTCAATATCTGTTTGCGTGTTCACACACTGGACACCAAACAACCCTGAACTATCCGCTGCTTGGAGGAATTTCGCGAGCTCTTGCCCACACGGGTGCTGCACTCGGCTGATCGTTTTCGAGCGGCTGCTGCATCACACGTTGTGGTCTGAATTTTTGTTTCCAATTGTGAATGGTGGGAGTCAGAGGCAGTCTCTGTCAATATCTGTTTGCGTGTTCACACACTGGACACCAAACAACCCTGAACTATCCGCTGCTTGGAGGAATTTCGCGAGCTGTTGCCCACACGGGTGCTGCACTCGGCTAATCGTTTTCGAGCGGTCGCTGCATCACACGTTGTGGTCTAAATTCTTGTTTCCGATTATGAATGGTGAGAGTCAGAGGCAGTCTCTGTCAATATCTGTTTGCGTGTTCACACACTGGACACCAAACAACCCTGAACTATCCGCTGCTTGGAGGAATTCCGCGAGCTCTTGCCCACACGGGTGCTGCACTCGGCTGATCGTTTTCG
>NW_899707.1:0-895 GCF_000209065.1 Trypanosoma cruzi | reverse complement strand
CAAACGACATTGGGTGATCATTGCACTGGACAAGATGTCGTACCCACCTTCAATCCGTTTGTATTAGTGGAGGGAGTGAAGGGTGTGAGGGAGGTTGTTCCATTAAGTATTATTTCAGATGACATGGACGGCGACTGTATCGTGGATTTGCTCTACACTGTCCATGAAATAAACAGTGACACACTGCACGTATATGCATTCTTTCCTGAACGCTCCAAGCATGTATTGTTGTTGACATTAAAACCAGCGCGTCGCTACGGCTTTCCCACGGTTGCGGACGTCAATGGAGATGGGGCGCCTGACATCGTTTTTCCACTTTGCGTTTCTCAAAAGACATCTGTATCTTTTGGGGAATGTACACTATTTGATGGTTGGATAGTTTTCTACAATAATTTACAGGGGTCACCCCCATGCGCCGATGGAGGATGTTGTAACGGCCATCCCTTCGGCTTTAGCGAAAATGCATCAAAGGAATTTTATTTCCATGAGAAGAACGATTGTGGCATTAACACAAGTCTACAAATTAGTCTTGCCATGACGAGTTCATTGGCATCGCCATTGCTGCTGCGTACCGGAGATTATAATCGAGACGGCTACATGGACCTGCTGGTTCCGAGCACATACGGCCCTCTACTGCTCATGGCTGAAGCGAATTCTAATGGCATTTCCTTCAGTTGCGGACCTCTGGATAGGGATCGTGCGAGTCGTTCAGCGGACGGCGATCCTACGTACACAAAAGCGGTACCTTTTTTTGCCATTATTGCAGGGGACGCGGCTCTTGACATTGTGCTGACCTTCCACGGTGCGAGTGCTATTCCCTTGGGTTTTTACATGAATCATCTGTTGTCGTGGAAGCAGATTACTTCCTTGGAGCAGTGCCTTAACGGCGCTGCCG
>NW_899706.1:0-895 GCF_000209065.1 Trypanosoma cruzi | reverse complement strand
GACGTGGGTGTGCAACGCGACGAATCCGTCCACCGTCCTGGAGCTGGCTGTGCCCGTTCACCGCGGTTACTTCATTGCTTTTGACGAGACGATAGTCATTCGCTGCGACGCTGCGGCGGTGTCCGGCGGCTGCAGGGGTGTGCTGCTTGGGTCATTCACGATCAGGTTTGACACGCTGCCCGCAGCTGCCAGTGCCCTCTCGGCGATCACCGGCGTTGTTGCGGGTGCGGCGGCTGTTGCCGTGTTGGTGACCGGCGGGCTGGGCTCCATCCTGGAGATGCAGGCACTCGGCGTGTTTGCGAGGATGCCATGCGCCTCGGCGCAGGAGCGTGCGAGCACCGTTGCGCTGCCGTACTTCCTGTCGGTGTTTGCTGCCCTTGACCCGCTGTGGATGGTGGTGGGCAACGCGCTGCTCGCCGCTGTGTTCGGGTGCGTGCACTGCGGTGTGACGGCCGCCTTCCAGCGGTGGCGCGGCGTGGACGCGGCGAGTGCGTGGGCGGCGATGCGCTTCCCGAGCCTGACGTACGTTGTGGCTCACGCGATGCACCTCGGCATCTTCTTTGGCTCCGTTCTTTCACTGGCGATGCCCGGCGCCCGCGTGCAGCACCGCGTGATTGGTGTTGTTGGCGTGCTGTACGGTGCGGCATTCCCTGCTGGCGTGTGCTACTTGATTGCCCGCCACACGGGCGCGAGCTTCGAGAGGTACTGGCAGTTTTCGAGGAAGCCGCTGCACGAGCGCCTGCTGTACCCCGTCGGGTATTGGCACCCCGCGGCGCAGCAGCGGATGTACGGCGGCATGCTGACGAACATGAGGGACAGCCACGTGTACTGGTGCGTGTTCCAGCTGTCGGTGCTGTGCGTGGTGTGCCTGATTGCGGCTGTGCACTCGCCCGTG
>NW_899705.1:0-895 GCF_000209065.1 Trypanosoma cruzi | reverse complement strand
GCCTTCTTGGCTGCTGCAGGCTTCTTCTTGGGGGCGGCCCTTTTCTTCGCAGCAGGCTTCTTCACGGCTGGTTTCCTAGCAGTCTTCTTGGCGGGAGTCTTCTTAGCCACTGCCTTCTTCGGCGCGGCCTTCTTCGGCGAGGCCTTCTTGGGCGGAACGGCAGCGTCAGACATGTTTTGCGTTCTTAAATTCCTTTCGTGCACTCTCAGCAGGATCTTCACCAAACACAAAGACAACACACAGGGAAGGGGCAGGAGGAGCAGTGAGCGGACAGCACGCGGCACGAGAAATCGCACCAAAACAACACGGTAAGAAGAATGGGCACAAAGGACAGACCACCACAAACACGCCCTTCAGGTTCTCTATAGTGCTTTTCCACAGCACCGTCGCGAATGCACACACGGAAGAAGGGCTGCTGCAGCCCCCAGCACTGGGGATGAGAAACAAAAACAAACAAAAATAAAAACGAAACAAGAGTTCTAGTAATGGAAAAACGGGCATGACGTCGTCTCCACCGGTGACAAGTTCATATCGTTATCTACCAGGTGCGCCAGCGACACGGATCGCGAGAACGCACGGTTGAGCCAAAATAAATCCCTACTTCTTCGGCGCCTTCTTCACGGCTTTCTTGGGTGCCTTCTTTGCCGCATGCTTCTTGGCACTCTTTGTAACAGCCTTCTTGGCTGCTGCAGGCTTCCTCTTGGGGGCGGCCCTCTTCTTCGCAGCAGGCTTCTTCACGGCTGGTTTCCTAGCAGTCTTCTTGGCGGGAGTCTTCTTAGCCACTGCTTTCTTCGGCGCGGCCTTCTTCGGCGAGGCCTTCTTCGGCGAGGCCTTCTTGGGCGGAACGGCAGCGTCAGACATGTTTTGCGTTCTTAAATTCCTTTCGTGCACTCTC
>NW_899704.1:0-895 GCF_000209065.1 Trypanosoma cruzi | reverse complement strand
GTGTGTGCGTGTGTTTTACGCTCTTCGCTGCAGCACCGAGTATGGGGGCTGGTGCTCTCTCTCTTCTGTATCTGTTCTCAGTAGTGAGGACGTGCTCGAAGACGGTGGCTGATGTGCGGATCATAGGATGCATTCAGGAAAGCGTTAGAGAAAACAATCGATGAAGCCCTTCTGTGACGCGTCACCTCCTGGAGGTTGTGAGTGCGCGTTGCTGGCTGACATGAGGGAGGGCGTGGGGGCCACGGCTGTGCGGCTGCGCAGCCACCCATCGGACTCCGCCCCGACAGCGTCATTGATTGTTGGTTTGTTTCTATTCTTGTGCGGGTGCCTGCAGTGACTCTCCCTCCTGTTCCACGATGACTGTGTGGGAGGGCATGCCTGCCGCTCTTTATACTTCTGGTGTTGTGTAGAAGGAACAACGAGAGAAAGAACGAAGAGTTATGCGGATTGATGTATCACTTTGTGTATGCATATATGTATCGATGTACTTCTGTGGATTATTTCACTATTTCTTCCTTTTTCTTTTTTTCTTTTTACGTTGCTCCACATGTGTCTCGGTGTTTGCTTTAGGACGGCCACACACGGGTAGCTTGAGTCGCGGGTATATATATATATATATATATATATATATATTGATGTCATTTCCAGTTAGACACTAACGCGGGAACGTTCGGCAAGCATCCACTCTCCACAGCATGCTGCCTGATATTTTTGGGTCATCCCCGATGTAACGCAACCACCGCCGTGGCACTCATGGGAAGTAAGATGGGACGCGGGGCAGCGAAAGATATTGCGCGGCACATGTGTCTGTTGCATTATTTCTGTTGAAGAGGTCTTCAATTTAGAAGAAGAGGGATACACATTGCACGATTCCGAGGCTTGGAGGAGTTATTGC
>NW_899703.1:0-895 GCF_000209065.1 Trypanosoma cruzi | reverse complement strand
TTTGAGGAGGGGTGAAGGGACGGTGCTGCTTTTGTTGACATCCGTCCCTGCTGGGTTATTCCTGCTGATGCTGCGGCTCCAGTTACTGAAGAAAAAAAAAAGGATGGACCGCCGTTGGAGGGTGCTAAGCACTTCCATTCTGGGGAAGGAGTGCACTGCGTATTGCTTAATTTCCTCATGTAATCTGCGTTCTATGCTTCTTTTTTTTTTCTTTTCTCCCTGCATTTGGACTTTAATGCCACCCTTTGAAATGTGGTTCCTTTTTTTTTTTTTTTTTTTTTTTGCCAGACCTCCACTCTGCTATTGGTTTAGTGCGATTCACACACTCAACGCAAGCGAAGGAATAAGGAACGGTATGGCGAAATTTTACGACCCATGTATTGTTGCAGTCGGTGTCTCCGGCTTTGTTGGTGTTGTCGCCGGTGCCTATGGGGCCCATGCACTCCATGGGCGATTGACGCCCAAACAACAGTCAGCCTGGACCACAGCCGTTAATATAAACCTTATCCACACCGCGGGCTGTTTATCCGTGCTGGCTCTGCGTGAGTGCGTTGACCCCAATGGCCCTGCCGCCAAACACCTTAACCGTGCGTTTCATCTTCTGCTTTTGGGCACCACTCTCTTCGCTGGCTCCATTTACGCGATGGGTTTTGGTGTGCCGGGCAAGGTGATAGGGCGGCTGACACCCGTTGGTGGTGTGACGCTGATGCTCGGATGGCTCACCGTTGCCCTCGCCGGCTTCTGAAGGCATTTAGTATAAAATTTACGATTTTATTTTTTTAATTATATATATATAAATTTTTTTTTTAAAATTTTTTTGTCGCCTACTGATTTTAAATGTGAAATGGCATGGTATAATTGGGCCATTCAAAAGGGTGATATGGGGGGAGGGGGA
>NW_899702.1:0-895 GCF_000209065.1 Trypanosoma cruzi | reverse complement strand
ATACTGCCAAACTTTCGTTTCTCCTGGTATAGGTGCAACCTTACAAACGGATTTTCGCCGAAGAGTATTAATCAGAGAACTTTTACCAACGTTTGGATAGCCAATCACACCAACAGAAATAGGAGTTTTTGTTCGTTTACTACCTCGATGAGTAACATTTTGCAATTTTGCAAATTGTCGAAGAAGCGAAATCAGACTACCTTTACCAAACGGATGATTGATACTTGCATGAAAAGCCACGGTTGGATAGTCTTTGCTCAAAACTTGAAGCCAGCGAGCAGTAGCCCACAAAGGAACAAGGTCACACTTGTTCAATACAAAAATAAAGTGTTTGTATTTTTTTTCTTTACGCATATATTCCTCAAGGAAAGAACTTCTAGTTCCCAATGGATCTCTTGCGTCCAATACATATAGGACCACATCAGAACTATCAATTACCTTGTAAAGCTCATTCCAAATACGATTGGATTGACCTTTTTTAAATAAAATCCTATTTTTGGAACGATCATCACGTAAATTCTCTTCTTTATTAATAAGATTTCGATCGACTCCCTTCTTCTCAGTCAAATACTCCTCGCCTTTCGATACGGCCCTATTTGCAAACCCCTCCATATCAATGGTATCCAGACGAACGCGCTTTCGATTGGCCTTCGCTCCAAAGGTTTTTTCCCACTCCATCTGCTGACGAACACTGCCCTCATTCATCCCGCTTGATTCAAGAAGACTCAGTGGGAGCTTAGATTGCTTAATAACAATACTGTAAGGATCTCTGTATTTTGCACCCATTTCCTTCAAAAAATTCTGCAAGGCTTCCTGACCAATAACTCTAGTGTTACCAAACCACCGACGATCAGGTGCAAAACGAACCATTTGCTGTTCAACACGATCGGATGCC
>NW_899701.1:0-895 GCF_000209065.1 Trypanosoma cruzi | reverse complement strand
GTAAACGAACTAGGGAGTGCAGGGTGCGAGGGGGAGAAGGGTGATGCAGAGAGACGCAGGGGACGTGCCCGTGTGTGTGTGTGGGTGAGTGCTGCGCAGCGGTGGCAGGAGTGCCGTGGAGGTAGGTGCATTCAAAGAAATAAAACAAAATATTCCCCCGGGATGCTGGCCGGACAATAAACTTATCTAAAAGCAATTGACAAGGTGGGAGAAAAAAGGTAAGTGAAAAAGCAGTGGGTTCGCCAATTCCCCAAGGATTAACCAAAGTAAATATATTCCGGTTGCCACTCTAGTGAAATGGTGCACTTTGATAGGATTAAACATATTATCAGTTACGAAGTGGTAGTCTTTGGGGTCCTCCCGCCACAAGACCCCGCTGCAGGAGGGGAATCAAATGGGGCAGGTGGGATGGAAAGAATAAAAGTAAAAAAATTCGTCTTACCGATATCGGTTTCTTGCTTCCATAAATCACGGTCTTCCAAAAATTCATAAAATAACAAAGAATCGTAAAAAAAAAATATATTCGTTTTATCAAAATATGTTAATTTGGGCAGCTAGTCTTCCTGAGAACATTCTCTTCACAAGCTCATAAAAAAGAACGATGTCCCTACCACATACCCCGCTGTCAGAATGTACCCCTAAACAGTGCCCCGCATTCAGCTGCCGGTGTGGAAATTGAGACACGCCATGACGGTCCTCCACACCAACGCCCAACGCCAAACATAGCCCAAACCCACCCACCCAAGAAACAAGTAGTAAAAGAAAGAAGCTCAACAAAACCCCACTAAAGTTCAGGTAAATATAACGCCCCAGCACACTGGCGGTGGCAACATTGTCACAGGCGGGCAGGGGACGCCTTGAGGCTCTCCGCCACCTTCAGAACAACTCACGGCAC
>NW_899700.1:0-895 GCF_000209065.1 Trypanosoma cruzi | reverse complement strand
AGATGATCACAAACCCCAGCGCCCGCAACACAGAAAAAGCTCCAGAGGAAAGCCCACAACTTCAGCGTTTTCAGGTTCTGGAGAAAGGTCGTCTGGTACTGCGGCGCAATGTAGTCGACGTCCGTCTCCACCTTCTTCGGGGGACCACCAGCCACCGCAGGCTCGTTCGCCACCTCATCACCCGCGCTCGGTCTCTCCGTCCCACCGCAGTCACCCTCCTCCCGTTGTGTCTCCCTCCTCTCAAGGCACGAAACGGGCAATGCCATCAACGGAAATGAAACAAGGACAGCAATCAAGATGGACGCAAATATGATGCGCTGCGTCCTCCCCCACCCCAGATACGCAACCAGTGCGCTCTGCAGTGGCAAGTATATAACCAGCAGGACAACAAACGCAATGCCGATCGCGAAGCGAATTGTGGGTGGTTGCTGGCGGAGGTAAACGGATTTGCGTGCCAGTCGTCTCTCCTTTTCCTCGATGCCAAGGTGTTTCTCCTCATAGCCAGTCAGGTGGTACGACGGGAGTGGCACAAGGAAGAAACCCGCAGCTCCAGTCACAAAAAACAGCACCATCAGAAAATAGAAGTAGTGGTCCGGCCTCCCGTCAAAAAAGGCCAGCTGGATGCTTCCCACAATGGCAGAGCCCAGTCCGATGTACGACTTCAAAACGGCCACGACAGGGCCCCTGCTGATCGGGAAATGGCTCATGATCGTCATCATGTATACTACGTCATACAGCGTGCATCCGAGTGTCAGCATGCCGTTGAAAACGCTTAGACGCACCACAGAGCCCTCAATTGTGCCGCGAAATGACAGCGCAAACAGCAGCGCCCCGAGCGGAAACAGCACCATGCTCAGTATGAAAATCGGTTTGGACCAAAGGATCAAAAAGAAGC
>NW_899699.1:0-895 GCF_000209065.1 Trypanosoma cruzi | reverse complement strand
TTTTTTCTTGTTGCGTTGTTTTGTTGCTGTGAGGCTTGCGAGAGCCCCATGTTGGGCGACGCACACAGGCACATTTGTTTATCCCTTTGCACACACACACACACACACACACACAGTGGCCAGAACGCGGCGGGATGGTCGGGTGAAGAAGTCCAAGTTGTTGGATTTGGGCGTTGGGCCTCACTCTTGTCAACTCCTTTTTTCTTTCTTTTGTTTGTGCCCCTGTCTTTTTTGTTTCTTTCATGTTGGGTGTTTTTTTTCTTGTATTTTTATTATTATTTTGTTTTCTGCATGCGTGCATTTGTATCTTATCGTCCACTTCTTATTTGCTTCTCCCTATTTGTGCCTTGCTCCAAGCGCAAGGTGGAGTTCAAGTCACGTGTCTGCGTTCGGCGAGACTTCTCCGTGGGGAACTGCGTCTGGGCGCCGGTGCAGTGAGCCCGGAGGCACTCCGTGATGCGCTGCGCCGTTTGTTTCCCCCATTTTGTGGGAAAATAAGGCGTCACACGTACGGCACTGCTGCCTCACCACGCACTGCGCCGAGGAGGGAGGGCGACGATTCTCCCTACAGCGTCTCTGGGAGGTGGCGCGATGCACTACTTCTGGTGGAGCTGTCCAAAATGTGTTCGGCCTCCTCTGTGGCCGACGCACGGTGTGAGGAGGCGTTGCCCTCTCGGTTGGCTGGGGCCTCTCCGGCGACAGACGCGGTGACCCACGCAACGGCCGAGAGTGAGACCATCGCATACCTCCTGAGGCACTGCCGATTTCCAGTGGAATGCTGGTGGATTTCTTTGACTCTTTTGGAACGATGGCGGCTGTTACAGACGGAGACAATGTCATTGGGGTCGTTCAGGAAACGGACTTCTTTTTTCCCCACAGATATGTCGCCCGCGTC
>NW_899698.1:0-895 GCF_000209065.1 Trypanosoma cruzi | reverse complement strand
CAGATGGTGCAGTGTTTTCTGCGGGCCAATTTTTGCGCTTGTGGAGGCTGGCTGATCCTGCGGTAGCAGTGATTGCCTCCTGGCACTGCTGCTGCGGTGCCGAGTAGCGTCTGGGTTTTGTGCGCGGCGATTTCTGTGCTGTGCGGTGCTTTTTTTGTGTGAGGAGGACCGTGTCGCAGCAATCGCGGTGGATGTCGGGAAGCGGTGGAGGGCGTTCCGGATGAAGGCACCGACAGTGACCGATGTGGTTCGTGTGTCCCACCAGTGTGGCGTCACAGTGCGGGCATTTCTTCTTTCGACGCTGTGTGGAGGGCCGTCTCTCCACAGGCGGTGCGTCGGCCTCCCTTGTCGTCGGGGGAACAGCTTCCGTCCCGCTGCGGTGGGATCGTCGTTAGAGCGCATGAGAGCAGACTGTTCCGGTGAGATGTTGCGGAAACGGCGTTGGTTCGTGCAGTCTCTCACAGTCCAGTACAGGCGACCCCAGAGCTCGGATTCCCCGCACCCTTCCCGTGCAGTGTGTATCCGTTCCTGTTGGTCGAGGGCCTCCTGAGTGATTAGGTGCTTGCCGCCTGGATCTGATGGCCTGGGGTCGCCAAGCAGGTAGTGGTGGGTGTCCTGATGCATGGTACTACGCCACTTGTTGGTGAGCTGGGTGTTAATGCATGACAGCAGGTCCGTGCGCTGTATGGGTGCTATTCCATGTTCCGTGTGTTGCCCGGTTGCCGTGGTTTGCGTCGCATGCTGATCTGCAGGCTCGTTAGCATGTACTCCGCAATGTTCGTAGCAAAAGTGCAGCTGCACGGACCAGCCGGCACGCATCAGTGACAAGAGACGCTGCCAGAGCCGATCCTCCGTCCAGTCGGTATGACTGAGCGGGCCCTTGGTGACGGCGGCT
>NW_899697.1:0-895 GCF_000209065.1 Trypanosoma cruzi | reverse complement strand
AACAAAAACATAGACCACAGCGTGTGGTGCAGCAGCCGCTCGAAAACGATCCGCCGACTGCAGCACCATTGTGGGCAAGATCTCGCGACATTCCTCCAAGCAGCGGATAGTTCAGGGTTGTTTGGCGTCCAGTGTGTGAACACGCAAACAGACATTGACAGAGAGTGTCTCTGACCACCACCATTCATAATTCGAAACAAAAATTTAGACCACAACGTGTGGTGCAGCATCCACTCGAAAACGATCCGCCGAGTGCAGCACCCATGTGGGCAAGATCTCGCGACATTCCTCCAAGCAGCGGATGGTTCAGGGTTGTTTGGCGTCCAGTGTGTGAACACGCAAACAGACATTGAAAGAGAGTGTCTCTGACCACCACCATTCATAATTCGAAACAAAAATTTAGACCACAGCGTGTGGTGCAGCAGCCACTCGAAAACGATCCGCCGACTGCAGCACCCCTTGTGGGCAAGATCTCGCGAAACTCCTCCAAGCAGCGGATGGTTCAGGGTTGTTTGGTGTCCAGTGTGTGAACACGCAAACAGACATTGACAGAGAGTGCCTCTGACCACCACCATTCATAATTCGAAACAAAAATTTAGACCACAACGTGCGGTGCAGCGGCCGCTCGAAAACGATCCGCCGAGTGCAGCACCCATGTGGGCAAGATCTCGCGAAATTCCTCCAAGCAGCGGATAGTTCAGGGTTGTTTGGCGTCCAGTATGTGAACACGCAAACAGACATTGAAAGAGAGTGTCTCTGACCACCACCATTCATAATTCGAAACAAAAATTTAGACCACAACGTGCGGTGCAGCGGCCGCTCGAAAACGATCCGGCGAGTGCAGCACCCATGTGAGCAAGATCTCGCGACATTCCTCCAAGCAGCGGATGGTTCA
>NW_899696.1:0-895 GCF_000209065.1 Trypanosoma cruzi | reverse complement strand
CTTAGCCACTGCCTTCTTCGGCGCGGCCTTCTTCGGCGCGGCCTTCTTGGGCGAGGCCTTCTTGGGCGGAACGGCAGCGTCAGACATGTTTTGCGTTCTTAAATTCCTTTCGTGCACTCTCAGCAGGATCTTCACCAAACACAAAGACAACACACAGGGAAGGGGCAGGAGGAGCAGTGAGCGGACAGCACGCGGCACGAGAAATCGCACCAAAACAACACGGTAAGAAGAATGGGCACAAAGGACAGACCACCACAAACACGCCCTTCAGGTTCTCTATAGTGCTTTTCCACAGCACCGTCGCGAATGCACACACGGAAGAAGGGCTGCTGCAGCCCCCAGCACTGGGGATGAGAAACAAAAACAAACAAAAATAAAAACAAAACAAGAGTTCTAGTAATGGAAAAACGGGCATGACGTCGTCTCCACCGGTGACAAGTTCATATCGTTATCTACCAGGTGCGCCAGCGACACGGATCGCGAGAACGCACGGTTGAGCCAAAATAAATCCCTACTTCTTCGGCGCCTTCTTCACGGCTTTCTTGGGTGCCTTCTTTGCCGCATGCTTCTTGGCACTCTTGGTAACAGCCTTCTTGGCTGCTGCAGGCTTCTTCTTGGGGGCGGCCCTCTTCTTCGCAGCAGGCTTCTTCACGGCTGGTTTCCTAGCAGTCTTCTTGGCGGGAGTCTTCTTAGCCACTGCCTTCTTCGGCGCGGCCTTCTTCGGCGAGGCCTTCTTGGGCGGAACGGCAGCGTCAGACATGTTTTGCGTTCTTAAATTCCTTTCGTGCACTCTCAGCAGGATCTTCACCAAACACAAAGACAACACACAGGGAAAGGGCAGGAGGAGCAGTGAGCGGACAGCACGCGGCACGAGAAATCGCACCAAAACAACACG
>NW_899695.1:0-895 GCF_000209065.1 Trypanosoma cruzi | reverse complement strand
CAATGCCTCACGATGGGAAACAGTAACCAAAGTCAAACCGCGAAGCTGCAGCAACTCGTACAATGTAGGCTCTACGTCCTGCGAAATGGCACTGGTGCATTCGTCGAGAAAAACAAAGGTGGGGCAATGACACATGGCACGGACGATAGAAATGCGTTGTCGCTCACCACCAGAAAAAACTTCACCCCACTCCTTCTCAGCATCTAATCCTCCCTCACGCTCCACAACACCATTCAGGCCGACCTCTGCTGCAAGTTGCAGGAGCATCTCGTCGGGCATTCTGCGGGCCTGCTCCTCTCCCTCCACTGCAGGGTAGATAAGTTGTGTACGAAGTGTGCCTGGTGGAAGATAGGTCCGCTGCGTCAAGAACATCAGCTCAGGCATGGCGGGCCGCTCCACAGTGCCACTCCGCAGTGGCCATAACCCACAGAGCGTCCGCAGGAGAGCTGTCTTACCAGCCCCGTTGCATCCCATAATCAGTAGGTGGCGTCCAGCCTTAAAAGTTGCCGTATAATCAAGCAACACAATTTGATCGCTGGGGGAAACGATGACCACATCTCTAAACACAATTTCATCGCCATTTGGTATTTCCACTATCTTTGATAAGGCGCCCTGGTCTACTCTCTCCATGGCGGAAAGCACATCTCGCAGCTCCCCTACACGATGGGCACTGCTACACAATGAGCTAACCTTCAGGTGGAGTGACAACAATCTTCCCATCGCCACAGAGAGTGGAATGTAGAGCTGCGTGCAACGAACGAAGAGTTGTGTCAATGCCGCCGCGTCTAGATGGCCCTTCTCCCGGGCAACCACAACGGCACACACGGCGTAACCAACGCCAGTCGCAGCATACTTGACCAATATGCCATTTATAAAGGTGCTCCACCCCACCTCG
>NW_899694.1:0-895 GCF_000209065.1 Trypanosoma cruzi | reverse complement strand
GTGCAGCAGCCACTCGAAAACGATTATCCGAGTGCAGCACCTCTGTGGGCAAGAGCTCGCGAAATTCCTCCAAGCAGCGGATAGTTCCGGGTTGTTTGGCGTTCAGTGTGTGAACACGCAAACAGACATTGAAAGAGAGTGTCTCTGACCACCACCATTCATAATTCGAAACAAAAATTTAGACCACAGCGTGTGGTGCAGCAGCCGCTCGAAAACGATCCGCCGAGTGCAGCACCCCTGTGGGCAAGATCTCGCGAAATTCCTCCAAGCAGCGGATAGTTCCGGGTTGTTTGGCGTTCAGTGTGTGAACACGCAAACAGACATTGAAAGAGAGTGCCTCTGACCACCACCATTCATAATTCGAAACAAAAATTTAGACCACAGCGTGTGGTGCAGCAGCCGCTCGAAAACGATTATCCGAGTGCAGCACCCCTGTGGGCAAGAGCTCGAGAAATTCCTCCAAGCAGCGGATAGTTCCGGGTTGTTTGGCGTCCAGTGTGTGAACACGCAAACAGACACTGAAAGAGAGTGTCTCTGACCACCACCATTCATAATTCGAAACAAAAACATAGACCACAACGTGTGGTGCAGCAGCCGCTCGAAAACGATCCGCCGACTGCAGCACCGTTGTGGGCAGGATCTCGCGAAATTCCTCCAAGCAGCGGATAGTTCCGGGTTGTTTGGCGTCCAGTGTGTGAACACGCAAACAGACATTGAAAGAGAGCGTCTCTGACCACCACCATTCATAATTCGAAACAAAATTTAGACCACAGCGTGTGGTGCAGCAGCCACTCGAAAACGATCCGCCGACTGCAGCACCCCTGTGGGCAAGAGCTCGCGAAATTCCTCCAAGCAGCGGATAGTTCCGGGTTGTTTGGCGTCCAGTGTGTGAACA
>NW_899693.1:0-895 GCF_000209065.1 Trypanosoma cruzi | reverse complement strand
CGATTGCGTGATGGCGAGTGAAGTTGATCTTCCTGAACTCAGTCCGGACTCTGGTCCAGAAAAGGGACCAGTTGGGGCGGAAGTTAAGCAGAAGGGAACAGAAGCGGACCGAGAACTGGGGAAAGATGCGCCAAAGGATCAAGTTGGGAAGGATACGCAAAACATACAAGGTCCGCCAGCCGCTTTGGAAGAGGAACAAGATGGTGATAAGGGTCCTGGTTTAAAGCTCTCTAGGTCGAACGCGGCAGTTTCAACCGATAAGTCAGATTTAACAGGTTTGGAAACCATTATTCCAGTAGTATTAAGTCAGGCGATCGGTACTTCAGTGGGAATGAGTACGACCGATGCGCAGGGGGTGGTGGGTAATACAGTCGGTACCGCAACTGGATCAAAGGAGAAACTTCCTGAGCCAGAAAGACAAGGTACGGCGACCGTGGCGGGGTTACAAGCTCCGACACAGGCGAAGGAAACCGTTGGAAGTAAATCCCCGAATGGATCAGAAGGAGTGGCAGATGCGCCAATTACTACAACGAGCACCACTAGTACAACGGCATCAGGGTTACAGGTCCAAAGCAAAAAAGAAGAGGAACCAGTTATTACGAACGGTAGGGAAAACACACAAAGTACGGTGTTCAGTAAGGTGTCCAACAGCCAAGTTGCATCAGTTGCGTCTGGTCATTCAGGATCACAGGTTCCTGGCATTCCGCTACAGCGACCAACTTTACAAACCGTTAAGTCAAGGGCACAAAGTGTGACAATTCATTCCGAAAAAGGACAAGAAACGAAGACTATTGCATTGAAGACCAGTACGACCACAACAGAGGCGCCAACCACCACGACCACCCGCGCACCGTCACGTCTCCGCGAAATCGACGGCAGCCTCAGCAGCTCTGCG
>NW_899692.1:0-895 GCF_000209065.1 Trypanosoma cruzi | reverse complement strand
AATTATCCGCTGCTTGGAGGAATTTCGCGAGCTCTTGCCCACGAGGGTGCTGCACTCGGCTGATCGTTTTCGAGCGGCTGCTGCATCACACGTTGTGGTCCAAATTTTTGTTTCCAATTATGAATGGTGGGAGTCAGAGACACTCTCTGTCAATATCTGTTTGCGTGTTCACACACTGGACACCAAACAACCCTGAATTATCCGCTGCTTGGAGGAATTTCGCGAGCTCTTGCCCACGAGGGTGCTGCACTCGGCTGATCGTTTTCGAGCGGCCGCTGCATCACACGTTGTGGTCCAAATTTTTGTTTCCGATTGTGAATGGTGGGAGTCAGAGACACTCTCTGTCAATATCTGTTTGCGTGTTCACACACTGGACACCAAACAACCCTGAATTATCCGCTGCTTGGAGGAATTTCGCGAGCTCTTGCCCACAAGGGTGCTGCACTCGGCTGATCGTTTTCGAGCGGCTGCTGCATCACACGTTGTGGTTTAAATTTTTGTTTCCAATTGTGAATGGTGGGAGTCAGAGACACTCTCTGTCAATATCTGTTTGCGTGTTCACACACTGGACACCAAACAACCCTGAACTATCCGCTGCTTGGAGGAATTTCGCGAGCTCTTGCCCACGCGGGTGCTGCACTCGGCTGATCGTTTTCGAGCGGCCGCTGCATCACACGTTGTGGTCCAAGTTTTTGTTTCCAATTATGAATGGTGGGAGTCAGAGACACTCTCTGTCAATATCTGTTTGCGTGTTCACACACTGGACACCAAACAACCCTGAACTATCCGCTGCTTGGAGGAATTTCGCGAGCTCTTGCCCACAAGGGTGCTGCACTCGACTGATCGTTTTCGAGCGGCTGCTGCATCACACGTTGTGGTCTAAATTTTGTTCCGA
>NW_899691.1:0-894 GCF_000209065.1 Trypanosoma cruzi | reverse complement strand
CGGCCCACGCACTCGCCGCGTCCACGCCGCGCCACCGCTGGAAGGACGCCGTCACACCGCAGTGCACGCACCCAAACACAGCGGCCAGCAGCGCGTTGCCCACCACCATCCACAGCGGATCAAGGGCAGCAAACACCGACAGAAAGTACGGCAGCGCAACGGTGCTCGCACGCTCCTGCGCCGAGGCACATGACATCCTCGCAAACACGCCGAGTGCCTGCATCTCCAGGATGGAGCCCAGCCCGCCGGTCACCAACACGGCAACAGCCGCCGCACCCGCAACAACGCCGGTGATCGCCGAGAGAGCGTTGGCAGCGGCGGGCAGCGTGTCAGACCTGATCGTGAAGGACCCAAGCAGCACACCCTTGCAGCCGCCGAACACCGCCACAGCGTCGCAGCGAATGACTAGCGTCTCGTCGGCAGCAATGAAGTAACCGCGGTGCAAGGGCACAGCCAGCTCCAGGACGGTGGACGGATTCGTCGCATTGCGCACCCACGTCGCGTTGCTCAGCATCGCTCCCCACGGACCGCCAAACCCGCGAGGCTGCGCCGTCGACACAGGCACGAAGCTCAGGTGCGTGCCGATCTGCGGGTCGCGTGCCCACCGAAACGGCGGCGGCAGCGCCACCACCAGCCATGTCGGGACGGCGCTCCCACCGCCGCGAATGTCGTTCTGCGTCAGACTTCCACCAGCCGCCGTCGTCGTCACGGCGAGCGTCGGGCACGCCACGTTGCTCCACCACAGCGTGCTGCTCACCGACGCCGTCGAGGCCCGCGTGGGCGGCAGCGCCACCGTCTCCGTCACCTGCAGCGTCTCCGTCGGCCCGTAATGCGTCGGACTGTAGTGAGCCGTGCGCAGGCTCGGCGTCCATGTCGGCGTCGGGCTGCGCGTCT
>NW_899690.1:0-894 GCF_000209065.1 Trypanosoma cruzi | reverse complement strand
GCAGAAGGACCTTGAGGAACGCTATGCAAGCGACGCCCATGCTGCCGAGGGGAAGCAGGCAGAAATGCAGGGCCAGATTGAGCAGCTGGAGGGCCAGATCGAGCAGCTGGAAGTCGATGTGGCGGAGCGTGACCAGAAGCTTGAGGAGATGATGGCTGCGCAGAAGGACCTTGAGGATCGCTATGCAAGCGACGCCCATGCTGCCGAGGGGAAGCAGGCAGAAATGCAGGGCCAGATTGAGCAGCTGGAGGGCCAGATCGAGCAGCTGGAAGTCGATGTGGCGGAGCGTGACCAGAAGCTTGAGGAGATGATGGCTGCGCAGAAGGACCTTGAGGAACGCTATGCAAGCGACGCCCATGCTGCCGAGGGGAAGCAGGCAGAAATGCAGGGCCAGATTGAGCAGCTGGAGGGCCAGATCGAGCAGCTGGAGGGCCAGATCGAGCAGCTGGAAGTCGATGTGGCGGAGCGTGACCAGAAGCTTGAGGAGATGATGGCTGCGCAGAAGGACCTTGAGGAACGCTATGCAAGCGATGCCCATGCTGCCGAGGGGAAGCAGGCAGAAATGCAGGGCCAGATTGAGCAGCTGGAAGTCGATGTGGCGGAGCGTGACCAGAAGCTCGAGGAGATGATGGCTGCGCAGAAGGACCTTGAGGAACGCTATGCAAGCGACGCCCATGCTGCCGAGGGGAAGCAGGCAGAAATGCAGGGCCAGATTGAGCAGCTGGAGGGCCAGATCGAGCAGCTGGAAGTCGATGTGGCGGAGCGTGACCAGAAGCTTGAGGAGATGATGGCTGCGCAGAAGGACCTTGAGGAACGCTATGCAAGCGATGCCCATGCTGCCGAGGGGAAGCAGGCAGAAATGCAGGGCCAGATTGAGCAGCTGGAGGGCCAGAT
>NW_899689.1:0-894 GCF_000209065.1 Trypanosoma cruzi | reverse complement strand
AATTCGAAACAAAAATTTAGACCACAGCGTGTGGTGCAGCAGCCGCTCGAAAACGATCCGGCGAGTGCAGCACCCCTGTGGGCAAGAGCTCGCGAAATTCCTCCAAGCAGCGGATAGTTCAGGGTTGTTTGGCGTCCAGTGTGTGAACACGCAAACAGACATTGAAAGAGAGTGTCTCTGACCACCACCATTCATAATTCGAAACAAAAATTTAGACCACAACGTGTGGTGCAGCAGCCACTCGAAAACGATCCGCCGACTGCAGCACCCCTGTGGGCAGGAGCTCGCGAAATTCCTCCAAGCAGCGGATAGTTCCGGGTTGTTTGGCGTCCAGTGTGTGAACACGCAAACAGACATTGACAGAGAGTGTCTCTGACCACCACCATTCATAATTCGAAACAAAAATTTAGACCACAGCGTGTGGTGCAGCATCCACTCGAAAACGATCCGCCGACTGCAGCACCCCTGTGGGCAAGATCTCGCGACATTCCTCCAAGCAGCGGATGGTTCAGGGTTGTTTGGCGTCCAGTGTGTGAACACGCAAACAGACATTGAAAGAGAGTGTCTCTGACCACCACCATTCATAATTCGAAACAAAAATTTAGACCACAGCGTGCGGTGCAGCGGCCGCTCGAAAACGATCCGGCGAGTGCAGCACCCCTGTGGGCAAGATCTCGCGAAATTCCTCCAAGCAGCGGATAGTTCCGGGTTGTTTGGCGTCCAGTGTGTGAACACGCAAACAGACATTGAAAGAGAGTGTCTCTGACCACCACCATTCATAATTCGAAACAAAAATTTAGACCACAACGTGTGGTGCAGCGGCCGCTCGAAAACGATCCGGAGAGTGCAGCACCCATGTGGGCAAGAGCTCGCGAAATTCCTCCAAGCAGCGGA
>NW_899688.1:0-894 GCF_000209065.1 Trypanosoma cruzi | reverse complement strand
CGGAAATGTGTTTCCATGCAAGTGGTTCGCCTGGATTTAACTTGCTGATGCGACGTAGATACGTGTTGCGCAAGCGCTCTCGGAGTAGGAGGAAGAATTGACTCCTTGTCCGTTGCATTTCTGCCTCACGGTCGGGCGTCGGTAACTGTAGATAGCGGGCCTTGCTGTCGGTAGCAATCCGCTCTGCCTCCATGAGAGTGTCGTCCCAAAGCCTGGGACCATCCTTGTGCATGCCGCGGGGGCAATGTTGTCGATACGAAGTAATAAGTGCTCTCGTGAAAGCTTTAATGCCGGTGGACTGCTTTTTATAGTCATATGCCGGAAGTTGTGCGTCGAAGTCCTTGATGAATAAATCCCATTTACACTTCCCCCAACTGTAGAATGTCTTAGGTGCCGAAGGGGGTGCCGAAGGTATGGTATCCTTAAATGCCTGATGCAGCGTAAATGTTAGCATATAATGATCACTAAGCGGCGACACAGAAGCTGACCAATCTGACACAGTCAAATGCTTTGACCATGTCAGATCGATACAGGATCGTTCTCTTGTGCCACGAGCATACGTGATCTCACCAGGGGTGTTAACCAAGGTGAGTCCCGCATCCGTGCACAGCTCTAAAAACTCTGCGGCAACCTCGCTTGGAGAAGACTCCAAGAATGGCTCCCACTGTGGGTGATGCATGTTGAAATCCCCGCACAGCAGGAGCGGCGACGAGGCTGGAAGGCAGTTTACTAACCGCCTGAAGGATTGCGTTACTTGCGGTGGTGGTCTCATATAGGCACTCGCTACAATAAGATCACGGTTCTGGTCCAGAGCAACCTGGACCACCACCACTTCAAGGCTGGTGTCATGCTGGGGGATGGTGAGGGGTATACGCTTGGAGCGGAGAGTTTTCC
>NW_899687.1:0-894 GCF_000209065.1 Trypanosoma cruzi | reverse complement strand
TGTGGTGGAGTGCACCCATTCCGCGGCTGCGTGTGTGTGTGTGTGATGATATGAGTAATTTGCGTGTGTGCTTATCTGCCTCTCTCTGCCGTTGCTTTCTTCAGACTCTCTTGTGGCGCACAGCTGCTCTGCAAGTATAGGCGCTGACAAACACACACACACATGCACACACATGCCGTGCTTAAAACGCTGAGAATGCACGCACGCACAGGATTGTGGCTGCCGAGGCCCTCGCGAGGGGGAAAAAACCTGCATTTTTTTTTTTTGACATGTTGCTCGGTGTGTGCTGACGCGTGACGAATAACAACACGCCCCAATAAGCAGAAAAGAAGTAAAACAAAATGGCGCTGAGCGGCACACCGGTAAGCCAAAAATACGCAATCACCAATAAAAAAGCCGGCGATCACCCAGCAGGCACATCAAGCGTCCTCAAAACCAACCTGGAACAGACAAAAAAAAAGAGGCAATCATAGAAAACAAAGATCCCCGCCCCCAAACAGGAAAAACATTAAAGAAAACGCGATTCTTTTTTTTGTCCTTACTGCCGGGGTTGGCCGCCGCAAGAAATAAAAAATGGTAGGGCGGTGGCCCCGGACGCTAGATACAGGACGACGTGTCGAATTATCCAAGTTGCAGCGGCTGCCCCGGACGTTAGATACGGGACGACGTGTCGAATTATCCAAGTTGCAGCGGCTGCCCCGGACGCTAGATACAGCACGACGTGTCGAATTATCCAAGCTGCAGCGGTGGCCTCGGGCGTTAGATATATGACGACTTACAGTAGTAACCACGCTGCGGCTGCGCATCCTAAACACGTCTTTTTCGTTTTCCAGGGGACAACGCAAATGTGCTCGATTATTCGAAGATCGACATTAATACTTTACGTGAAAAGGA
>NW_899686.1:0-894 GCF_000209065.1 Trypanosoma cruzi | reverse complement strand
TGTACCGTCTGGGCTGTTGGTCTCTGTACTGCCAGGAACGGTTTCCTCCTTGAATCATATGCGGCCCTCCCTGGGGTTGTTGAGATCGCCAGAGTAACTCTGCGTCTCTTCTGTTCGGCCGCCAACTCCTTGACCTCCAGCTGCGATTCCCATTGTTCTCCGTGTATCGCCCCTTAGTAGGGGACGTGAGCATTTTGATAGCCTCTGTCGTTGCCGCAGTAATGATATCCTGAAGCTGAGATGGATCCACGTTGTCTCGGTGGATAAACGGAATTCTTGACGCAGCCGCTGACCGTGTCATATACCGTGGTGGTTGTTGCCGCCTCCCACCTGTCGTCCAGTCATTGTCCATCCTCCCGTTGCGAAAGTCAAAAGGCATTGGCATTCCTCGCTTGGAGTAGGCCATAATACTTACCAACGTAAAGATGTATCTGCCGAGTCCTGGTTTGCCAGGCCGTGATAGTTAGTATCCTGGATATAGTAATTGTCCGTGCAACAACGTATAACGAGCAGCGTCAATGGATCGAACCCAAAGACCCTTCACTCCCTATCCAATACGCTGTCCAATATCCGTGTTCTGCCAAATGACGCAGTCGTCAATTCTCTTCTTTATTACTTCTTCGATTCTTCGCTGATTATTAACCACGATCTCCAACAACCAATAATCGTCAATATCCTTTCTGTTTTCTCTCTTGTTCCCAATAATTAATAATATTATTATCAACACTCTAGAAACTGGTCACAGATAGACCCTCAAAAATTTTTATTTTTCCCGAAGGGGTACTTTTCCGGTGACTCACTCAATCTGAAATTTTTTACAAAATAATATCGATCTCCCAAATCCGATGAGTATCGATGCCCTCTCTGTCCAATATCTTTTAATATCCACAATGA
>NW_899685.1:0-894 GCF_000209065.1 Trypanosoma cruzi | reverse complement strand
CCGCTGAGCGCGAGGAGCTTGCCGAAAACCTGCGGGCCACGGAGGACGCGAAGGCCGAGGTGGAGAGGAACCTCGAGTCCGTGACCGCTGAGCGCGAGGAGCTTGCCGAAAACCTGCGGGCCACGGAGGACGCGAAGGCCGAGGTGGAGAGGAACCTCGAGTCCGTGACCGCTGAGCGCGAGGAGCTTGCCGAAAACCTGCGGGCCACGGAGGACGCGAAGGCCGAGGTGGAGAGGAACCTTGAGTCCGTGACCGCTGAGCGCGAGGAGCTTGCCGAAAACCTGCGGGCCACGGAGGACGCGAAGGCCGAGGTGGAGAGGAACCTTGAGTCCGTGACCGCTGAGCGCGAGGAGCTTGCCGAAAACCTGCGGGCCACGGAGGACGCGAAGGCCGAGGTGGAGAGGAACCTCGAGTCCGTGACCGCTGAGCGCGAGGAGCTTGCCGAAAACCTGCGGGCCACGGAGGACGCGAAGGCCGAGGTGGAGAGGAACCTTGAGTCCGTGACCGCTGAGCGCGAGGAGCTTGCCGAAAACCTGCGGGCCACGGAGGACGCGAAGGCCGAGGTGGAGAGGAACCTCGAGTCCGTGACCGCTGAGCGCGAGGAGCTTGCCGAAAACCTGCGGGCCACGGAGGACGCGAAGGCCGAGGTGGAGAGGAACCTTGAGTCCGTGACCGCTGAGCGCGAGGAGCTTGCCGAAAACCTGCGGGCCACGGAGGACGCGAAGGCCGAGGTGGAGAGGAACCTTGAGTCCGTGACCGCTGAACGCGAGGAGCTTGCCGAAAACCTGCGGGCCACGGAGGACGCGAAGGCCGAGGTGGAGAGGAACCTCGAGTCCGTGACCGCTGAGCGCGAGGAGCTTGCCGAAAACCTGCGGGCCACGGAGGACGCGAAGG
>NW_899684.1:0-894 GCF_000209065.1 Trypanosoma cruzi | reverse complement strand
ACTCCCGCCATTCATAATTCGAAACAAAAATTTAGACCACAGCGTGTGGTGCAGCAGCCGCTCGAAAACGATCCGCCGAGTGCAGCACCCTTGTGGGCAAGAGCTCGCGAAATTCCTCCAAGAAGCGGATAATTCAGGGTTGTTTGGTGTCCAGTGTGTGCACACGCAAACATACATTGAAAGAGAGTGTCTCTGACTCCCGCCATTCATAATTCAAAACAAAAATTTAGACCACAGCGTGTAGTGCAGCAGCCGCTCGAAAACGATCCGCCGAGTGCAGCACCATTGTGGGCAGGAGCTCGCGAAATTCCTCCAAGAAGCGGATAGTTCAGGGTTGTTTGGTGTCCAGTGTGTGAACACGCAAACATACATTGAAAGAGAGTGTCTCTGACTCCCGCCATTCATAATTCGAAACAAAAATTTAGACAACAACGTGTGGTGCAGCAGCCGCTCGAAAACGATCCGCCGACTGCAGCACCCTTGTGGGCAAGAGCTCGCGAAATTCCTCCAAGAAGCGGATAATTCAGGGTTGTTTGGTGTCCAGTGTGTGCACACGCAAACATACATTGAAAGAGAGTGCCTCTGACTCCCGCCATTCATAATTCGAAACAAAAATTTAGACAACAACGTGTGGTGCAGCAGCCGCTCGAAAACGATCCGCCGACTGCAGCACCCTTGTGGGCAAGAGCTCGCGAAATTCCTCCAAGAAGCGGATAATTCAGGGTTGTTTGGTGTCCAGTGTGTGCACACGCAAACATACATTGAAGGAGAGTGTCTCTGACTCCCGCCATTCATAATTCGAAACAAAAATTTAGACCACAGCGTGTGGTGCAGCAGCCGATCGAAAACGATCCGCCGACTGCAGCACCATTGTGGGCAAGAGCTCGCGAAATC
>NW_899683.1:0-894 GCF_000209065.1 Trypanosoma cruzi | reverse complement strand
GAAGAGCTCGATGCGGCGCTGTTTTGCCTCGGCGGTCTTCTCACGAGGAATCGCCTGGCGAATGCGCTCCCACGCTTCCTTGCGGTCCTTGGCGTTCTTGCCGTCCTTATCGCTCGCCAACCCCTTGTCGCTCGTCGAGTCCTTCGACCCACAAGCACCCATCTCGTTGCTCTCCTTGACTCGGCTTATTATCGACTGTTGCGCAACCTGCGCGCAAGCACACAAACCCACAACAGAAAGAGAGAGGTGGCACCAAGGCCCACAGCGGCACAGAAGACACACAGCAACAAGGGCACAGGAGCAAACACACACACACACACACAAACACAACGACAGTCGCAGGTAAAAATGACCATCAACTACATAAAGTGGAGAATGTGCTCCGCCCAGCAAAAACAGGTGCCCCGCCGCATGCGGACACGGTGTTTACATTGGCGACGGCGCGGGCACGTCACTCTGCGGCCGCGAGCTTCACGCGCTCTCCGGCACGTTGTCCGGGTCGCCGTCGGCGTCCAGTTTGACTGCAGAAGCCCACGCAGCAAACTCGTCGAACGTCACGGACCCAGTGCCGTTCTTATCGAGCTCCTTGAACAGCGCCGCGGGATCCTCGACCTTGGCGCCCCACGCCTCAAGCTTGGGCACGGCGCGCTTGAACTCCTCCTCGTCGACCAGCATGTTGCCGGAGGCGTCAATCTCGTCGAACATCACCGTCAGCTCGAAGAAGTCGTAGATGTAGCACAGCATCAGACGGAACTCCAGAAATTCAACAAAGTCCTCGGAGCCCTTGTTCTCCAGCTTGCTGCCCAGGGCCCTCGCCTTGTCGAATGCACGCTTCGTGATGTCGCGCACTCGCGGCGTGAACTCGTCCAACTTCAGCACCTCGAGGCAGCCGCT
>NW_899682.1:0-894 GCF_000209065.1 Trypanosoma cruzi | reverse complement strand
GCTTGTGCGGAGCGACTTTTCGTTGACGGAGGATTACGCGGTGGCGTTTTATTCGACGGTGAGCCTTGCCAACGGGTCGATGCTGCTGGCGAAGGGCAACGTGCACGACGGCGCTTCGAGGGAAATGCTCCACGCCGCTGGTGCCGTGACCGCTGCTGGGAGCACGCTGAGTTTTGTGCGCAACCGAGCGCTGCAGCCGCGGATGGTGTCGCTGAGCCTGTCGCTCGCGGCTGGGGCGCATTTGAGGGTGGCGTGCAACGACGCTGGTGGGCGTGTCCTGTCGACGGCGGAGGAGTACGCAGCGGCTGGATTTGGCGACGCTGGGCGCATCGACGTTGTTGGGTGCGACGACTGCGACAGGGACACGCACTGCTACGCGCCCGGGACGACCTCTGCGAGCATGAGGAACGGTGTGTGCGTGTGCGTGTGCGGCAGCGGCGGGTACGGCGAGGCGTGCGTGCCTGTGGGAGCTCTCGCACTACCGCCCGCTGTGGGCACCGCGTCGAGTTTGTTTGTCCGCGAGGGCGTGACGGTGCAGTCGGTGTTCGTTGTGCCTGCCGGCGCGAGCGAGGTGACGCTGCGCCATGTTGTGCTGGACGGCGTGAGTCCGGTGCTCTACGTGCCGTGTATGGCGCGGGACGGCGTGCGGATCGTTGTGCAGAACGTGTCGCTGCTGAACGGCGCCGTGCTGTACGTGATGGGCGGTGGATCGTTGCGCGGTGCTGCGGGGAGCGACGAGAGCGGGCCGGTGGAGCTGTCCATGTGCGACGTGGAGGCGCTGAACGGTGTGCTTGTGCTGACCGGCACGTTCCCCGCGGGGTCCGTGCTGACGGTGACGGACTCCCTGCTGGTTGCCACGAGGCCGACGCCGCTTGTGTATCTTCCCGGCTCGCA
>NW_899681.1:0-894 GCF_000209065.1 Trypanosoma cruzi | reverse complement strand
GGAATGTCGCGAGACCTTGCCCACAAAGGGTGCTGCAGTCGGCGGATCGTTTTCGAGCGGCTGCTGCACCACACGCTGTGGTCTAAATTTTTGTTTCGAATTATGAATGGTGGTGGTCAGAGACACTCTCTTTCAATGTCTGTTTGCGTGTTCACACACTGGACGCCAAACAACCCTGAACTATCCGCTGCTTGGAGGAATTTCGCGAGACCTTGCCCACAAGGGTGCTGCAGTCGGATAATCGTTTTCGAGTGGCTGCTGCACCACACGCTGTGGTCTAAATTTCTGTTTCGAATTATGAATGGTGGTGGTCAGAGACACTCTCTTTCAATGTCTGTTTGCGTGTTCACACACTGGACGCCAAACAACCCTGAACTATCCGCTGCTTGGAGGAATTTCGCGAGATCTTGCCCACAGGGGTGCTGCACTCGCCGGATCGTTTTCGAGTGGCTGCTGCACCACACGTTGTGGTCTAAATTTCTGTTTCGAATTATGAATGGTGGTGGTCAGAGACACTCTCTTTCAATGTCTGTTTGCGTGTTCACACACTGGACGCCAAACAACCCTGAACTATCCGCTGCTTGGAGGAATTTCGCGAGATCTTGCCCACAAGGGTGCTGCAGTCGGCGGATCGTTTTCGAGCGGCTGCTGCACCACACGCTGTGGTCTAAATTTTTGTTTCGAATTATGAATGGTGGTGGTCAGAGACACTCTCTTTCAATGTCTGTTTGCGTGTTCACACACTGGACGCCAAACAACCCTGAACTATCCGCTGCTTGGAGGAATTTCGCGAGCTCTTGCCCACATGGGTGCTGCAGTCGGCGGATCGTTTTCGAGCGGCTGCTGCACCACACGCTGTGGTCTAAATTTTTGTTTCGAATTATGAATGGTGGT
>NW_899680.1:0-894 GCF_000209065.1 Trypanosoma cruzi | reverse complement strand
AGGATGCGCAGCCGCAGCGTGGTTACTACTGTAAGTCGTCATATATCTAACGCCCGAGGCCACCGCTGCAGCTTGGATAATTCGACACGTCGTGCTGTATCTAACGTCCGGGGCAGCCGCTGCAACTTGGATAATTCGACACGTCGTGCCGTATCTAGCGTCCGGGGCCACCGCCCTACCATTTTTTATTTCTTGCGGCGGCCAACCCCGGCAGTAAGGACAAAAAAAAGAATCGCGTTTTCTTTAATGTTTTTCCTGTTTGGGGGCGGGGATCTTTGTTTTCTATGATTGCCTCTTTTTTTTTGTCTGTTCCAGGTTGGTTTTGAGGACGCTTGATGTGCCTGCTGGGTGATCGCCGGCTTTTTTATTGGTGATTGCGTATTTTTGGCTTACCGGTGTGCCGCTCAGCGCCATTTTGTTTTACTTCTTTTCTGCTTATTGGGGCGTGTTGTTATTCTTCACGCGTCAGCACACACCGAGCAACATGTCAAAAAAAAAAAATGCAGGTTTTTTCCCCCTCGCGAGGGCCTCGGCAGCCACAATCCTGTGCGTGCGTGCATTCTCAGCGTTTTAAGCACGGCATGTGTGTGCATGTGTGTGTGTGTTTGTCAGCGCCTATACTTGCAGAGCAGCTGTGCGCCACAAGAGAGTCTGAAGAAAGCAACGGCAGAGAGAGGCAGATAAGCACACACGCAAATTACTCATATCATCACACACACACACACGCAGCCGCGGAATGGGTGCACTCAACCACAAAATCAAAAAGAAAAACAAAACAAAAAGCCGAAGCGTGGGACTACCAGCGCACACACACTCTCATTGCTCCCGTAAAGCAAAAAAAACACACAGGGAGAGAGAGAGAGGTCGCCCACTCAATGCAAGAAAACAAAACAG
>NW_899679.1:0-894 GCF_000209065.1 Trypanosoma cruzi | reverse complement strand
GGATTTCTGGAGACGGATCTGGATATGATGATTGACGTAACATCACAGACTTTGACGAGCCCGTGAGCAAGAAACACTGTCGCCCCAGTCTGACCGCGACCCCGACGCCTCCTCCCTCCCTGCCCTGGCGCATGTGCATGGCGATGTGATCGACAACCAGGCCGATGTAAAGCCGTCGCAGATGGACGTTGACACAGCAATGAAAACAGCGTTATTTCACGCCCCGTCTGATCGTCGCACCGACCCTCCCTCTCTTTCACCCTCTCCCCTTTGCCTTCATTACGCGATCCTGTCACCTCGGGGGCGCTCTCTCAGTGGGCGTACGGCCTCGAGACGGCATGCGCGTGGCTGTCGCGGCCTCGCTGTCCCTTTTGGGGGCGTGCGTTGGACGCGTTCCGCTGCGTGTGTGTGCACGGGGGTCGGAGAGCAAGGGCGCGCGCGGTGTGATGCTCGGCGCCCTGTGCGCCTGATGCTCCGCCGCGTGACTATCCCGTTATGCATATCCTGTGTGCGCTCTAGCTCCATCGGGGCCCTGACGAGTCAGCAACAAACCATGCATTACACATTTTGCGCAGAGTGCCCCCTTCCCGTGAAAGCTCTTTTTTGTAGTGCGCTCGTCGCTAAACCAACAGACGCGGTGCACGAAACTGGAGAGCAAGAGATGTCCACGACTCCGCCTCGGTGTATATATATATTATACGCACATGGCTGCAGCTTTGGGATTTCTGGAGACGGATCTGGATATGACGATTGACGTAACATCACAGACTTTGACGAGCCCGTGAGCAAGAAACACTGTCGCCCCAGTCTGACCGCGACCCCGACGCCTCCTCCCTCCCTGCCCTGGCGCATGTGCATGGCGATGTGATCGACAACCAGGCCGATGTAAAGCCG
>NW_899678.1:0-894 GCF_000209065.1 Trypanosoma cruzi | reverse complement strand
GATCACGTTTGGTGACAACCGGTATGGGCAAACAGCGGCCCCACGACAAGAACAACAAGAGCGACACCGACAAGAGGAAGAAGTGCAGGATGTTCGCAATAGAGCCCTGCGCAAGAAAATGCAGGTTTCCGACCCGAGGTGGGCACCGTTGTATATTGACCTTAACGAGGCGTTCAAGTCGGGAAAGCAATCCGTGTCCTGTGGGTCCAACTACACAATAGTCTACCAGCCTGGCGGTCGACGGGTCATTGCGTTCGGCAATAACCACATGGGACAACTGGGTGTTGGACACAAGGCGCAGATTGATCGTGAAAAGGGGTTTGCTGAGTGGAATCCCACCAGTGCCTGGTGGGGTCATAGCGGGGGCGTTATTCGCAATATTGTATGCGGTTTTAACCACACGGTGCTGCAGCTCACGTGCGGATCGTTGTTTGCATTTGGTAGCAACACATGGGGGGAACTCGGCATTGGCTCCACGGTATCTCCGATGGAACCGACACGCATTCAATACTTTGAAAAGAGGGGTATAAAGATTATCAAAGTGGCAGCGGGGAATAGTTTTTCTCTCTTTCTAAGCAACGATGGGAGGGTGTACGGTTGCGGGGCTACAAATTCCGGACAGCTGCCGTCAAATGAATTTGAGCCGGTTCCAGTGCCCCTCACACGAAGCTTTCAACATGGCGCCCACCGTGGCGGGGCCAAACTGATTCGAATTAAGGACATTGCTTGTGTGGGGTCATTGGCCGTGTTCCTCAGTTCTAAGAATGAGCTGTTGTTACAAGGCGCCTTGCCGGATTATGGTTTTCGAGTTTCGGCGCCGCGTTTTGAAACGGTAAACCAGCAGCATGCCCTCGATTACTTCCGTTCGAGGCTTTCCGACGCCTCAGAGGACGC
>NW_899677.1:0-894 GCF_000209065.1 Trypanosoma cruzi | reverse complement strand
CGCGCGACCACATTTTTTTTAGCTCAGTGGCAAAACAAGCTCACAATTTCATCCGGGGTGCGGGTTCGAGCCCCGAAGAAGCCTAAGTTTTTTTCCTTTTTTTTTTGGAATTCTTGTTTCTTATTGCTTTTTAAACTTCTGGTTTGCAGGACGGTGTGCGAGTTCTGCAATCGCACTGATTCCATCAGTTTCGTGGTGTGTGCGGCTGCGGCTGCGGTGGTGGCCGCGTGAGAGTGAGTGAGAGAGCGCCATGCACCGCCCGCACACACACTCGTCTTTCACCCACTCTCTGTGTGTGTCCCCTTGCATGGACTCTCGCCCTCACCTCATCCCACGAAGCACACACATAATGTGCCCATTGTATATATTGCATGCACACCCATGCAGGCCCGTTGGTGCTCTCTTTTGCACGACACGCACCGCTGCCGTCCTGCCTGACTGCATGGGCGGAGCACCGTAACTGTTTCTGTTTTGTTTTTATTGCATTGAGTGGGCAACCTCTCTCTCTCTCCCTGTGTGTGTGTTTTGCTTTACGGGAGCAATGAGAGTGTGTGTGCTGGTCGTCCCACGCTTCGGCTTTTTGTTTTGTTTTTCATGGTTTTGTGGTTGAGAGCACCCATTCCGCGGGCTGCGTGTGTGTGTTTGTGTGTGATGATATGAGTAATTTGTGCGTGTGTGCTATCTGCCTCTCTCTGCCGTTGCTTTCTTCTGACTCTCTTGTGGCGCACAGCTGCTCTGCAATTATAGGCGCTGCCAAACACACAAGCACATGCACACACATGCCGTGTTTAAAACGCTGAGAATGCACGCACGCACAGGATTGTGGCTGCAGAGGCCCTCGCGAGGGGCGAAGAAGCCTGCGTTTCGTTTTTTTGACCATGTTGCTCGGTGTAT
>NW_899676.1:0-894 GCF_000209065.1 Trypanosoma cruzi | reverse complement strand
TTTTACTTTTCCCCAACATGTCGATGTGTAACATCCACCACTGTAACAGCTTAGGAAGGTAGTAAGGTGAAGGCATGCTCTTCAAGCCACGGGGCGTGACGAGCAATGACCCGAAATATGCTGGTAACTCTCGTATCATGACGATACCCGATCTTCTTGCTTACAGAGACACCTGGAAGGAGCGTTTGTCGGATGATTTTTCGCTAGGGCGTATTCTGTTTGCTGCGCGAGCCGCCAAGAGCAAGCCTGCGGCGCCCGAGAAACTTGTGATGACCAGCAATGGATTTAAAGTGAAGGACAGGGACGCGATTGCCCCATCCGAGCGAGGTGTGCGCATGGTGCAGAGCACACTTAACAAACTGACAGAATCCAACTTTGACTTGATTGCCAAAGCTATTCTTGTCCCGGAGATCATTCTGAATGCGAATGTGGTGGCAGATGTGGTGCGTCTCATCTACGACAAGGCTCTTGTTGAACCTGTCTTTGCTGGTTTATACGCACGGCTCTGTTACATGATTGTACGCTACGAATATGACTACCGCAGCACACAAAGCGGTGAAGTCGATGCCCAGAAGAGTGAGGTACGTGTGGCGATAGTGGAAAAGTGTCAGCAAATGTTTGACGGGGCTACCAAGGCAGTGCGGGAAACCGCTTCGGAAGAGGAGGCCGAGAAGGTGCGTAAACGCAACGTAAATAACATCAAGTTTGCTGGTGAACTTTTTTTGAAGTCACTCATTACACAAAAGATTATCGATCGCATATTGGGTGAGAAACTTTTTAATATTACACCAAACGACATGGATCTGGAGGTCGTTGTCAACTTACTGGAGGTCGTAGGGAAGATGTATGAGGAGAAGCACCCTGCGGCACAACCCGCATTGTGGAAGCTACTGG
>NW_899675.1:0-894 GCF_000209065.1 Trypanosoma cruzi | reverse complement strand
TGTATCTAACGTCCGGGGCAGCCGCTGCAAACTTGGATAATTCGACACGTCGTGTTGTATCCAACGTCCGGGGCCACCGCCCTACCATTTTTTATTTCTTGCAGCGGCCAACCCCGGCAGTAAGGACAAAAAAAAGAATCGCGTTTTCTTTAATGTTTTTCCTGTTTGGGGGCGGGGATCTTTGTTTTCTATGATTGTCTCTTTTTTTTTGTCTGTTCCAGGTTGGTTTTTAGGAGGCTTGATGTGCCTGCTGGGTGATCGCCGGCTTTTTTATTGGTGATTGCGTATTTTTGGCTTACCGGTGTGCCGCTCAGCGCCATTTTGTTTTACTTCTTTTCTGCTTATTGGGGCGTGTTGTTATTCGTCACGCGTCAGCACACACCGAGCAACATGTCAAAAAAAACAAAATGCAGGCTTTTTCCCCCCTCGCGAGGGCCTCGGCAGCCACAATCCTGTGCGTGCGTGCATTCTCAGCGTTTTAAACACGGCATGTGTGTGTGCATGTGCTTGTGTGTTTGGCAGCGCCTATACTTGCGGAGCAGCTGTGCGCCACAAGAGAGTCTGAAGAAAGCAACGGCAGAGAGAGGCAGATAGCACACACGCAAATTACTCATATCATCGCACACACACACACACACACACACACGCAGCCGCGGAATGGGTGCACTCAACCACAAAATCAAAAAGGAAAACAAAACAAAAAGCCGAAGCGTGGGACGACCAGCGCACACACACTCTCATTACTCCCGTAAAGCAAAACACACACACAGAGGGAGAGAGAGAGAGGTCGCCCACTCAATGCAATAAAAACAAAACAGAAACAGTTACGGTGCTCCGTCCAAGCAGCCAGGCAGGACGGCAGCGGTGCGTGTCGTGCAAAAGAGAGCACCAACG
>NW_899674.1:0-894 GCF_000209065.1 Trypanosoma cruzi | reverse complement strand
GCTGATCGTTTTCGAGCGGCTGCTGCATCACACGTTGTGGCCCAAATTTTTGTTTCCAATTATGAATGGTGAGAGTCAGAGGCACTCTCTGTCACTATCTGTTTGCGTGTTCATGCACTGGACACCAAACAACCCTGAATTATCCGCTGCTTGGAGGAATTTCGCGAGCTCTTGCCCACGCGGGTGCTGCAGTCGGCTGATCGTTTTCGAGCGGCTGCTGCATCACACGTTGTGGCCCAAATTTTTGTTTCCAATTATGAATGGTGAGAGTCAGAGGCACTCTCTGTCACTATCTGTTTGCGTATTCATGCACTGGACACCAAACAAGCCTGAATATCCGCTGCTTGGAGAATTTCGCGAGCTCTTGCCCACGAGGTGCTGCACTCGGCTGATCGTTTTCGAGCGCCTGCTGCATCACACGTTGTGGTCCAAATTTTTGTTTCCAATTATGAATGGTGGGAGTCAGAGACACACTCTGTCACTATCTGTTTGCGTGTTCATGCACTGGACACCAAACAACCCTGAACTATCCGCTGCTTGGAGGAATTTCGCGAGCTCTTGCCCACGAGGGTGCTGCACTCGGCTGATCGTTTTTGAGCGGCTGCTGCATCACACGTTGTGGTCTAAATTTTTGTTTCCGATTATGAATGGTGGGAGTCAGAGACACACTCTGTCACTATCTGTTTGCGTGTTCATGCACTGGACACCAAACAACCCTGAATTATCCGCTGCTTGGAGGAATTTCGCGAGCTCTTGCCCACACGGGTGCTGCACTCGGCTGATCGTTTTCGAGCGGCTGCTGCATCACACGTTGTGGTCTAAATTTTTGTTTCCAATTATGAATGGTGGGAGTCAGAGACACTCTCTGTCACTATCTGTTTGCGTGTTCACACA
>NW_899673.1:0-894 GCF_000209065.1 Trypanosoma cruzi | reverse complement strand
CAAAAATTTGGACCACAACGTGTGATGCAGCGACCGCTCGAAAACGATCAGCCGAGTGCAGCACCCGTGTGGGCAAGAGCTCGCGAAATTCCTCCAAGCAGCGGATAATTCAGGGTTGTTTGGTGTCCAGTGTGTGAACACGCAAACAGATATTGACAGAGAGTGTCTCTGACTCCCACCATTCATAATTGGAAACAAAAATTTGGACCACAACGTGTGATGCAGCGGCCGCTCGAAAACGATCAGCCGAGTGCAGCACCCGTGTGGGCAAGAGCTCGCGAAATTCCTCCAAGCAGCGGATAGTTCAGGGTTGTTTGGTGTCCAGTGTGTGAACACGCAAACAGATATTGACAGAGAGTGTCTCTGACTCCCACCATTCATAATTGGAAACAAAAATTTGGACCACAACGTGTGATGCAGCGACCGCTCGAAAACGATCAGCCGAGTGCAGCACCCGTGTGCGCAAGAGCTCGCGAAATTCCTCCAAGCAGCGGATAGTTCAGGGTTGTTTGGTGTCCAGTATATAAACACGCAAACAGATATTGACAGAGAGTGTCTCTGACTCCCACCATTCATAATTGGAAACAAAAATTTGGACCACAACGTGTGATGCAGCGGCCGCTCGAAAACGATCAGCCGAGTGCAGCACCCTTGTGCGCAAGAGCTCGCGAAATTCCTCCAAGCAGCGGATAATTCGGGGTTGTTTGGTGTCCAGTGTGTGAACACGCAAACAGATATTGACAGAGAGTGTCTCTGACTCCCATCATTCATAATTGGAAACAAAAATTTGGACCACAACGTGTGATGCAGCAGCCGCTCGAAAACGATCAGCCGAGTGCAGCACCCTTGTGGGCAAGAGCTCGCGAAATCCTCCAAGCAGCGGATAGTTCAGGG
>NW_899672.1:0-894 GCF_000209065.1 Trypanosoma cruzi | reverse complement strand
CCCGTGCCCACGTGCAGCACCGCGTGATCGGTGTCGTTGGAGTGCTGTACGGTGTGGCGTTCCCTGCTGGCGTGTGCTACTTGATTGCCCGCCACGTGGGCGCGAGCTTCACGAAGTACTGGCAGTTTTCGAGGAAGCCGCTGCCCGAGCGCCTGCTGTACCCCGTCGGGTATTGGCACCCTGCGGCGCAGCAGCGGATGTACGGCGGCATGCTGACGAACATGAGGGGCAGCCACGTGTACTGGTGCGTGTTCCAGCTGTCGGTGCTGTGTGTGGTGTGCCTGATTGCGGCTGTGCACCCGCCCGTGGGAGGCTGCGACGTCCAGTACTTCTGCATGGCGGCTGTGCTGCTTGCGGGTGCGGGCGTGGTTGCCTTCACTAACATGATGCGCTCGGCCTTCCTGACGGTGATGCACACTGCGGGTTTTGTGCTCCTTGCGGCGCTGTGCGTGGTCAGCGCGGCGAACCACCTTGCGCCGAGCGACGGCGGTGCGAGGGCGTACGTGGCTACGGTGCTGCTGCTGACGATTGTGCTGCTTGCGGTCACTGTGTACGGCGTCGTTGTGTGGTACGTGGAGGATCGTTACTGGCAGGAGCTGCGCGAGCCGCGGCGTGGAGGACTGGAGGCGCTGCTGCGCGATGACGAGGATGGCGACGAAGACATGCAGAAGCTCCACGACAGGACGTCATTGTCGTACGCCTCAGGCACCACCGTTGCGTCGTCGTACCGACCACCCGCAATGCCGTAGCAGCCCATGGCCGGTGACACCCGCTCAGACGCTCTGAGCCTGTTCGACCATGTATCCAGTGCGAGCTGCAGCATTAATTATGCCCTTCTGGACAGGAGAAGATGCCTTCCTTGACGAAAACGTTGGCGCATTTTTTTTTTTGAAG
>NW_899671.1:0-894 GCF_000209065.1 Trypanosoma cruzi | reverse complement strand
CACGAGACCACCGCAACGACGGCAAGTGGGTGCCACTCACCCAGCACAGTGTGGGAAAAGCTAACAACAAAACCAACAACACCGTGGTGAGCGCGGAGGGTTCGTCCATGCATTCCGCTCGCTACGGCCCCCGCACCCGTGTGGCACCGCCGACACCGCACACACTTGACAAAAGGACGTGCGGGCATATCACCCCTGACACGCACAAACTCACACAAGTGGGAAGAGAATTCGGTAAAGCAGTGGCCACACGCAAGGACTCCAAATCATACACGCCACAACAGCGATGCATCATGGCAGTTTCCCCACACAAGAAAACACAAAAAAGCGAATTACATGCCTTATGAAAAATTTATGCGATTCGCACAGCACAAAAGAGCCATGAGACTCCTTTTCCCATTGCATTCGCCATTCATATTCCCAATGCGTAACCCTGCAGACATTACCCCTCCATGGTAAAAGCAACTGCCTCGTTGTGGTGTCATCGCGCAGCCATCCGCCTGAGTAAGAACAAAGGGAAAATCAGGCGTCCGTCCGCCTGGAGGGAGGGAGAGACTCCACCGCAGCGTCCTTCAGGACGCAAACACTCCGCGGCCAGTGGCCGGTGTCGTGTGCGGGCTCCGCGAGAAGGTTTTGGGCACGCCGCTGTGCCACGCGTCGTGTCCCCTCGGAACGTAACAGCAGACATGTTCTCTTCGGGTCGCGCTCGTGGCGGTGGTGGCATCCACTGCCTCGCTGCGTGCTGGTGGCGTCGATTACAATCCTGCAGTGTGAGTGAGCGAGGGTGTCCGGCAGGAGCAGTGCTAGGCTGGGCGGGCAAGGCCCTCCGCGGCGAGACACCCAGCGCGACCCTTGACCGCCGCTTTCACGCACTTCCCTCCCGCTCCTCTCCCT
>NW_899670.1:0-894 GCF_000209065.1 Trypanosoma cruzi | reverse complement strand
GGATAATCGTTTTCGAGCGGCTGCTGCACCACACGCTGTGGTCTATGTTTTTGTTTCGAATTATGAATGGTGGTGGTCAGAGGCACTCTCTTTCAATGTCTGTTTGCGTGTTCACACACTGGACGCCAAACAACCCTGAACTATCCGCTGCTTGGAGGAATGTCGCGAGATCTTGCCCACAAGGGTGCTGCAGTCGGATAATCGTTTTCGAGCGGCTGCTGCACCACACGCTGTGGTCTAAATTTTTGTTTCGAATTATGAATGGTGGTGGTCAGAGGCACTCTCTTTCAATGTCTGTTTGCGTGTTCACACACTGGACGCCAAACAACCCTGAACTATCCGCTGCTTGGAGGAATGTCGCGAGATCTTGCCCACAAGGGTGCTGCAGTCGGATAATCGTTTTCGAGCGGCTGCTGCACCACACGCTGTGGTCTATGTTTTTGTTTCGAATTATGAATGGTGGTGGTCAGAGGCACTCTCTTTCAATGTCTGTTTGCGTGTTCACACACTGGACGCCAAACAACCCTGAACTATCCGCTGCTTGGAGGAATGTCGCGAGATCTTGCCCACAAGGGTGCTGCAGTCGGATAATCGTTTTCGAGCGGCTGCTGCACCACACGCTGTGGTCTATGTTTTTGTTTCGAATTATGAATGGTGGTGGTCAGAGGCGCTCTCTTTCAATGTCTGTTTGCGTGTTCACACACTGGACGCCAAACAACCCTGAACTATCCGCTGCTTGGAGGAATGTCGCGAGATCTTGCCCACAAGGGTGCTGCACTCGGATAATCGTTTTCGAGTGGCTGCTGCACCACACGCTGTGGTCTATGTTTTTGTTTCGAATTATGAATGGTGGTGGTCAGAGGCACTCTCTTTCAATGTCTGTTTGCGTGTTCA
>NW_899669.1:0-894 GCF_000209065.1 Trypanosoma cruzi | reverse complement strand
GGAGGAGGGAGCGGACCACCAGCTTCTTCAGGTCCCCCATAGATCAGGGGGTCGAGGAGCAGCTGCGGCACAAGGACACTCATCAGGGAATCAGGGAGCATCGCTCGGCACCCAGCAGCAGGTGTCGGGGCTGCGTCCACCATCACTGGATGAAAAGCAGAGCGGGGGCACAACCGAATGTCCACCAAAGCCAGAGGAAGCTCCAACCCCTCTGGTACCACGCGGCATACAGACTCCGAGGGTCCAGGTCAAATGCCCTAGTCATCTCCCGGTCGAAGTGAAGATGATACTGTCACCCATCGAGGTGGGCCGTGCCCCGAGAAGGTTTCCGTCAACACTCAAAAGGCTGATGCTGCAACGGCGGAAGAGGAACGCCGACGTGAGAACACCGATGCTACTCGAAAGACGTTCATGGAGGTTTCGGGACAGCACCGGCGACCACCACCAGAGCAAATGTTGCGGCAGCTACTGGCGACGGTGACGGCAGCACCGCAGCACCGCGGTCTCCCAGTCCACTCCTTCACTTTGCTTCTTGTGTGTGTGCTGCTGCTGCTGCCGCGATGGTGGCTGCGCTTGCATGAAGTGGCGTGTGCTGAAGGCGAGAGAAGGCCAGAGGAAACTGTATTGTCCTTGTGATGAATATTGCCTGCAGTTACCATGGAACATGAATTCTCGTGGTGTGCGGGGATTGCTTTTTTATTGTTTCATTGCTTTTTTGTTGCTGTGGGCGCTGCGCCTCCACTTTTGCGTGAAGGCCGTCCGTGAGAGGTGCGGACACGACAGACGCCTTCGCCATGTGTAGTACATGTGGTGGGGCCTTGTGTGCCGCCCTTGCTGGTCTCTCCCTCCTCCATCTGTGTGTTGTTCTCGCTGCATGACTGTGTGTGTTTGTGT
>NW_899668.1:0-894 GCF_000209065.1 Trypanosoma cruzi | reverse complement strand
TTGGTCCGTCGCGCCGAAGACGGCGAAAGCGGATCCCCACCGCGCCTCGCGGTTTGTGAAGATACGAGGGCAAGACGCTTTCGACATTATAAAGCTATGCAGGACACTTCAAGAGAAGGACAAGCTCACGAATCTTACGACTGCTCAAGTCGAACGAGCTTTGGCTCCTTGGGATGCCACGGCGCATTCCATAAAACGCGGAGCGTTGAGGCACGCTGCTCAAATCGTGGAGAAATACAATTTGAATCCACACGTGATCTCGCAGTTGGCGAAGCACGTCGACCCGTTCGACCTTCCCCAGAATACTGTTCGATATTTGGGGAGGTACACCACACTGCTGACCCAGGTGTCGTCGCTGATCGCATTGATGTGAAGGGAGGAACGGCGGAAGGGCAGGAACCCTGGTTGAGAGCGGAGGAGCGTTTATTTTCTCATGACTTTTATCACAATCATGCTGCTACAATAACGAGACGCGCGAAAAGGACGCGTCTGGCCACTCCACAAGATGAACACGCTATCCCGTTACAGCAAGTCAACGTGCCCGTATTGAACTTAGAGTGGATTAAAACTCGGTTGAACCCGGCCACCCTGGAGAGGCTCATGCAAGTTTGGGGACTCGTCGGGCGGTCCCTTTTCCCTCCGTCTTCCTCCGGTAAAGCGGGCGAAGGCTCACGGAGGATTCCAACCGCTGACGCGAGATTGTTACGAAAAGCAGGAATTATCGAGGACGCTTCGTCCACAATAACAAGCGGATGGATAATACCTTTTTCGGTTGTGGAGGAGAAAACCGCCGGTCTACGACGACGATGGATCGCGTGGCCACGCGACAAGAACAGAGACGACCCTTACGAGGCGAATGTTCCTCTTTTACACATTTCCCATTATTGCCACCTG
>NW_899667.1:0-894 GCF_000209065.1 Trypanosoma cruzi | reverse complement strand
TGCGGTGGTGGCCGCGTGAGAGTGAGTGTGAGAGAGCCATGCACCGCCCGCATACACACACTTCTTTCTCTCTCTGTGTGTGTGTCCCCTTGCATGGACTCTCGTCGTCGCCTCACCCCACGAAGCACACACAATAATGTGCCCATTGTATATATGCATGCACACCCATGCAGGCCCGTTGGTGCTCTCTTTTGCACGACACGCACCGCTGCCGTCCTGCCTGGCTGCATGGGCGGAGCACCGTAACTGTTTCTGTTTTGTTTTCATTGCATTGAGTGGGCGACCTCTCTCTCTCTCCCTGTGTGTGTGTTTTGCTTTACGGGAGCAATGAGAGTGTGTGTGCGCTGGTAGTCCCACGCTTCGGCTTTTTGTTTTGTTTTTCTTTTTGATTTTGTGGTTGAGTGCACCCATTCCGCGGCTGCGTGTGTGTGTGTGTGATGATATGAGTAATTTGCGTGTGTGCTTATCTGCCTCTCTCTGCCGTTGCTTTCTTCAGACTCTCTTGTGGCGCACAGCTGCTCTGAAAGTATAGGCGCTGACAAACACACACACACAAACACACAGGGATAATATCTAAGAAGAGCAGCATAGTCGAGGAGAAGCGTTTGAGAAGTCTCCTTTATTACTATATATATATATATATATATAGATATATTGTTTAATTATTATTTTAAACCACACGGAAATTACAGTGTAAGGCAGTGGGAAAAAACGATGAGCGCATTTTCGAATTCGCCGCTGTACAAGCAAATTCTCCGGCCCCTTCGTAGCAATTCCATGCTTGGACTGTGTGTCATGACGGGATGTATGAGTGTATTTGTGTACTGGTGGCACGCTCGAAGTATTCGAGCCACATTGCGTCAAACACAAGAAAGCTGTCAAATTACAGCGGAT
>NW_899666.1:0-894 GCF_000209065.1 Trypanosoma cruzi | reverse complement strand
ATGTCAAAAAAAAAAATGCAGGTTTTTTCCCCCTCGCGAGGGCCTCGGCAGCCACAATCCTGTGCGTGCGTGCATTCTCAGCGTTTTAAGCACGGCATGTGTGTGCATGTGTGTGTGTGTTTGTCAGCGCCTATACTTGCAGAGCAGCTGTGCGCCACAAGAGAGTCTGAAGAAAGCAACGGCAGAGAGAGGCAGATAGCACACACGCAAATTACTCATATCATCACACACACACACACGCAGCCGCGGAATGGGTGCACTCAACCACAAAATCAAAAAGAAAAACAAAAAAAAAAGCCGAAGCGTGGGACTACCAGCGCACACACACTCTCATTGCTCCCGTAAAGCAAAACACACACACAGGGAGAGAGAGAGAAGGGTCGCCCACTCAATGCAATGAAAACAAAACAGAAACAGTTACGGTGCTCCGCCCATGCAGCCAGGCAGGACGGCAGCGGTGCGTGTCGTGCAAAAGAGAGCACCAACGGGCCTGCATGGGTGTGCATGCATATATACAATGGGCACATTATTGTGTGTGCTTCGTGGGGTGAGGCGACGACGAGAGTCCATGCAAGGGGACACACACACAGAGAGAGAAGGAAGTGTGTGTATGCGGGCGGTGCATGGCTCTCTCACACTCACTCTCACGCGGCCACCACCGCAGCCGCAGCCGCACAAACCACGAAACAGATGGAATCAGTGCGATTGCAGAACTCGCACACCGTCCTGCAAACCAGAAGTTTAAAAAGCAATATGAAACAAGAATTCAAAAAAAAAAAAAATGGAAAAAACTTAGGCTTCTGCGGGAATCGAACCCGCGTCCCCGGATGACATTGTGAGCGTGTTTGCCACTGAGCTAAAAAAATGCGGTCGCGCGACTCCTTTTCACGTAAA
>NW_899665.1:0-894 GCF_000209065.1 Trypanosoma cruzi | reverse complement strand
AGAATGGTGGCATTGTACCACGGACGGAATAACGTAGTTCGCTTCCTTGCCGTCGTTCACAGTGTTGCACGCAGCCACAATCGCTACGTTTGTGAGATCGCTGGGTCCTGAGTATATCCATAACGCTGTGTGCGTGCCCTTGCTGGACATGAACTGGTTGCCGGACACGGACACCATGGAGTCGCGGAGATTCACTGTGGGATTCAAAACAGCAAAAGCACCTACCGGGGACACGCGGCAGAGGTTGCCGCTCAACTGCAGCCAGGAGTTGTAGTAAATATGGGAAGGGTGGCTTGAAAAAAAAACTGCCGAGCTTCCTTGCATGTCGTTGTCCCGAAAAACAACCGCTGACCGAGACTCCACACAAAAAACCCAAACAAATATGATGACGTACTGCACCAGGCTCGACACAAGATTGCCTCGGACCACCACAGCAGAGCTGTTCAGTACAAACAGTGACAAGGATTCGGCATAACCTTCAAGATGTATCGGTGTGCCCTCGCCACCAGCCATATGAAACGTGTTGCCCAACACCGCAAAAACAGAGTGCCACGTCACCCTCAGCGCATACTTGACAACTTGAATGGCGCTTGACGATGTCGTCATGGTCTGAAACGCATTGCCACTGAGCACCACCGCAGAGTAGTTGCTGATCGCCAGCTCATTCATTGCAACACAGGAAGGCTTCCTAAGGCCCAAACCCGACCGAGGGATCAGCCTCGTGACCGTGAAGCGGTTCCCGCTGATCGTGATGTTCGTGCGCGGTGGAAACCCACCCTCCGGGCTTAGCAGCGCGTCACTGAATGTGTTGCCGGTGACGACGATGTTCAGCGACCCCACAGCGGCGTACGCGTTGCCCAACAGCAACAGCACGGCACCGTCCCTCCACGTGCA
>NW_899664.1:0-894 GCF_000209065.1 Trypanosoma cruzi | reverse complement strand
TGGGTGATCGCCGGTTTTTTTATTGGTGATTGCGTATTTTGGCTTACCGGTGTGCCGCTCAGCGCCATTTTGTTTTACTTCTTTTCTGCTTATTGGGGCGTGTTGTTATTCGTCACGCGTCAGCACACACCGAGCAACATGTCAAAAAAAAAAAATGCAGGTTTTTTCCCCCTCGCGAGGGCCTCGGCAGCCACAATCCTGTGCGTGCGTGCATTCTCAGCGTTTTAAGCACGGCATGTGTGTGCATGTGTGTGTGTGTTTGTCAGCGCCTATACTTGCAGAGCAGCTGTGCGCCACAAGAGAGTCTGAAGAAAGCAACGGCAGAGAGAGGCAGATAAGCACACACGCAAATTACTCATATCATCACACACACACACACGCAGCCGCGGAATGGGTGCACTCAACCACAAAATCAAAAAGAAAAACAAAACAAAAAGCCGAAGCGTGGGACTACCAGCGCACACACACTCTCATTGCTCCCGTAAAGCAAAACACACACACAGGGAGAGAGAGAGAAGGGTCGCCCACTCAATGCAATGAAAACAAAACAGAAACAGTTACGGTGCTCCGCCCATGCAGCCAGGCAGGACGGCAGCGGTGCGTGTCGTGCAAAAGAGAGCACCAACGGGCCTGCATGGGTGTGCATGCATATTATACAATGGGCACATTATTGTGTGTGCTTCGTGGGGTGAGGCGAGGACGAGAGTCCATGCAAGGGGACACACACACAGAGAGAGAAGGAAGTGTGTGTATGCGGGCGGTGCATGGCTCTCTCACACTCACTCTCACGCGGCCACCACCGCAGCCGCAGCCGCACAAACCACGAAACAGATGGAATCAGTGCGATTGCAGAACTCGCACACCGTCCTGCAAACCAGAAGTTTAAAAAGCAAT
>NW_899663.1:0-894 GCF_000209065.1 Trypanosoma cruzi | reverse complement strand
AACCCTGAACTATCCGCTGCTTGGAGGAGTTTCGCGAGATCTTGCCCACATGGGTGCTGCAGTCGACGGATCGTTTTCGAGCGGCTGCTGCACCACACGTTGTGGTCTAAATTTTTGTTTCGAATTATGAATGGTGGTGGTCAGAGACACTCTCTTTCAATGTCTGTTTGCGTGTTCACACACTGGACGCCAAACAACCCTGAACTATCCGCTGCTTGGAGGAGTTTCGCGAGATCTTGCCCACATGGGTGCTGCACTCGGCGGATCGTTTTCGAGCGGCTGCTGCACCACACGTTGTGGTCTAAATTTTTGTTTCGAATTATGAATGGTGGTGGTCAGAGACACTCTCTTTCAATGTCTGTTTGCGTGTTCACACACTGGACGCCAAACAACCCTGAACTATCCGCTGCTTGGAGGAGTTTCGCGAGATCTTGCCCACATGGGTGCTGCAGTCGACGGATCGTTTTCGAGTGGCTGCTGCACCACACGTTGTGGTCTAAATTTTTGTTTCGAATTATGAATGGTGGTGGTCAGAGACACTCTCTTTCAATGTCTGTTTGCGTGTTCACACACTGGACGCCAAACAACCCTGAACTATCCGCTGCTTGGAGGAATTTCGCGAGATCTTGCCCACATGGGTGCTGCACTCGGCGGATCGTTTTCGAGTGGCTGCTGCACCACACGTTGTGGTCTAAATTTTTGTTTCGAATTATGAATGGTGGTGGTCAGAGACACTCTCTTTCAATGTCTGTTTGCGTGTTCACACACTGGACGCCAAACAACCCTGAACTATCCGCTGCTTGGAGGAATTTCGCGAGATCTTGCCCACATGGGTGCTGCACTCGGCGGATCGTTTTCGAGCGGCTGCTGCACCGCACGTTGTGGTCTAAATTT
>NW_899662.1:0-894 GCF_000209065.1 Trypanosoma cruzi | reverse complement strand
CGAGTTCGGCGGCATCGCGCCATGCAGCACGAACGTGCCCTCCAGCGACGTCACATTTGTCATGTTGACGAGGGCGTGAGGCATCGAGAGCGCCGTGCTCTCGCTGAGGCCACCAATCCGCAGCTGCGCGCCGCCCGCAAGCACGCAGTGGCGCAGCGTCACGTTCAGAGCGTCAGCGAACGCGTCCATCGAGCGCAGGTCCACCGCCACGGTGATTGGCCCGCTGAACACCACCAAGTCGAAGCACGCCGTCGCCCGCCCACCGCCAACCGTCACGGACTCCGTCAGCGTCACACCACTCACGCAGTCCTGCGAACCACCACCGGCCCTCGCAGGCGGCACGTCGAACGGCAGGCACGCCTCGCCCACACCGCCGGCACGGCAGCTGCACGCGCAGTCAGAGAACGAAGCCGTCAGCGCATCGAAGCACGCCAGCGCGGCCGCACAGCCGTCGCACGGCACCACGCTCACGGAGGACAGGCCGGCCATGCGGTAGTCGCCGCTGCTCTGCAGCACCCGGCCGCCGGCACGGTTGCACTGCACCGACACGACGCCGCTCGTGATCGCCGGCCCGGAGACAAGCGTCGCGCCGGCGGCAGTGCAGCGCGCAATCGACACGGTGCCGCCGCTCAGCGTCACACCCGACAGCGACGCCACAGACGACGCCTCACCCACCGCCCACACGTCGCGCAGCTCCAGCCACCCGCCGGCACCCACCGTCCCACCGTCGCAGCGCACCAGCGACGACGCAACAGACCCCTCGACGCCCACGAAGCGCAGCACCGAATCAAACACCGCGAGACGCTCGCCAAGCACAAGGCCGCCGCCGCTGCTCACAACAGAGACGTTCGTCACGGAAAACACCGAGTGGCTCCGCAGACTGAGAATCGACGA
>NW_899661.1:0-894 GCF_000209065.1 Trypanosoma cruzi | reverse complement strand
CACAATCGGAAACAAAAATTTGGACCACAACGTGTGATGCAGCGGCCGCTCGAAAACGATTAGCCGAGTGCAGCACCCGTGTGGGCAAGAGCTCGCGAAATTCCTCCAAGCAGCGGATAATTCAGGGTTGTTTGGTGTCCAGTGTGTGAACACGCAAACAGATATTGACAGAGAGTGCCTCTGACTCCCACCATTCACAATCGGAAACAAAAATTTGGGCCACAACGTGTGATGCAGCAGCCGCTCGAAAACGATCAGCCGAGTGCAGCACCCGTGTGGGCAAGAGCTCGCGAAATTCCTCCAAGCAGCGGATAGTTCAGGATTGTTTGGTGTCCAGTGTATGAACACGCAAACAGATATTGACAGAGAGTGTCTCTGACTCCCACCATTCACAATCGGAAACAAAAATTTGGACCACAACGTGTGATGCAGCAGCCGCTCGAAAACGATCAGCCGAGTGCAGCACCCTTGTGGGCAAGAGCTCTCGAAATTCCTCCAAGCAGCGGATAGTTCAGGGTTGTTTGGTGTCCAGTGTGTGAACACGCAAACAGATATTGACAGAGAGTGTCTCTGACTCCCACCATTCACAATCGGAAACAAAAATTCAGACCACAACGTGTGATGCAGCGGCCGCTCGAAAACGATCAGCCGAGTGCAGCACCCGTGTGGGCAAGAGCTCGCGAAATTCCTCCAAGCAGCGGATAGTTCAGGGTTGTTTGGTGTCCAGTGTGTGAACACGCAAACAGATATTGACAGAGATTGTCTCTGACTCCCAACATTCACAATCGGAAACAAAAATTTGGACCACAACGTGTGATGCAGCGGCCGCTCGAAAACGATCAGCCGAGTGCAGCACCCGTGTGGGCAAGAGCTCGCGAAATTCCTCCAAGCAGC
>NW_899660.1:0-894 GCF_000209065.1 Trypanosoma cruzi | reverse complement strand
CGTCAAAGCAAAGTCAAGTGAAAAAAAAAAAGATAAAAAAAAAATAAAAAAGAGTGTTTTTGTAACAAATTCGTGAGTCCTTCAAGACGATGGACGGCAGAGTGCGCATACGCCGCTGTTCAGGCAGGACTGCAGAAGTTGGGTACTCAGTAGAACCTGGTCACGTGAGCCAACCGTGTCAGCGAGCCACTGGGCAAGTTCCATTGAGCGGCTTTTCAAGTCTGCAACCTCGCGATCCAACGCAGCCATCTGCCTCGCATGATGCATCTGAATTTCTGCAAATTCACGCTGCTCCAACTCCAACTGGTCCTTCAGTTGGATGGCGGCAACATCATCGCCCGCCGGCAAGGCATGTGCAGCGGCCGCATCGGATTGTGGTGCGGTTCCTGCGCCAAGGCCGGCTGCCCGCAACGCATGCGCTTCCATCGCTTCTTTGATAGCCTGTTCAATTCGCTTCTTCTCGCCACACAAACGGACCAATTCGGCGTCGAGTTCTGCGGCACTTTGTTGAAGCGGGGCCGCTGCATCATCCTCCCCCCAAGAGCGCTGCACCTCGTCCAGGTCACGTGTCTGCTCACGCCACGTCGTCACGAGGATAGTCGCCTTCTCCAGCTGGGCTCGCGCGTGCTCGATAAGAAGCGCCTCCTCCACCTCGCTCTGACGGACTGTGTCCATACCGGCCATTAACTGCAGCTGTAGCTGCCGCTGCTCCTCAAGGAGGTGGTCCAGCTCTTTCTTCAGCTCCACTGCCCGAACCTCATTCTGTGCAGTCTGTTGTTCCAGCTGCTGGTGTTCCTCAGTGGAAAAGGCCAGTCGCGTCTCGGCTTCTTTGCGCTTCATCATAACAACACGACGGCGTGTCTCCACACCATTGAGGTGGTCCATCAAAGAAGA
>NW_899659.1:0-894 GCF_000209065.1 Trypanosoma cruzi | reverse complement strand
AGCAGCCGCTCGAAAACGATCCGCCGAGTGCAGCACCATTGTGGGCAAGAGCTCGCGAAATTCCTCCAAGAAGCGGATAATTCAGGGTTGTTTGGTGTCCAGTGTGTGCACACGCAAACATACATTGAAAGAGAGTGTCTCTGACTCCCGCCATTCATAATTCAAAACAAAAATTTAGACCACAACGTGTGGTGCAGCAGCCGCTCGAAAACGATCCGCCGAGTGCAGCACCCTTGTGGGCAAGAGCTCGCGAAATTCCTCCAAGCAGCGGATAATTCAGGGTTGTTTGGTGTCCAGTGTGTGCACACGCAAACATACATTGAAAGAGAGTGCCTCTGACTCCCGCCATTCATAATTCGAAACAAAAATTTAGACCACAGCGTGTGGTGCAGCAGCCGCTCGAAAACGATCCGCCGAGTGCAGCACCCTTGTGGGCAAGAGCTCGCGAAATTCCTCCAAGCAGCGGATAATTCAGGGTTGTTTGGTGTCCAGTGTGTGCACACGCAAACATACATTGAAAGAGAGTGTCTCTGACTCCCGCCATTCATAATTCGAAACAAAAATTTAGACCACAACGTGTGGTGCAGCAGCCGCTCGAAAACGATCCGCCGAGTGCAGCACCCTTGTGGGCAAGAGCTCGCGAAACTCCTCCAAGCAGCGGATAATTCAGGGTTGTTTGGTGTCCAGTGTGTGCACACGCAAACATACATTGAAAGAGAGTGCCTCTGACTCCCGCCATTCATAATTCGAAACAAAAACATAGACCACAACGTGTGGTGCAGCAGCCGCTCGAAAACGATCCGCCGACTGCAGCACCCTTGTGGGCAGGAGCTCGCGAAACTCCTCCAAGCAGCGGATAATTCAGGGTTGTTTGGTGTCCCAGTTGTGTGCACA
>NW_899658.1:0-894 GCF_000209065.1 Trypanosoma cruzi | reverse complement strand
CACGCAAACATACATTGAAAGAGAGTGCTTCTGACTCCCGCCATTCATAATCGAAACAAAAACATAGACCACAACGTGTGGTGCAGCAGCCGCTCGAAAACGATCCGCCGACTGCAGCACCATTGTGGGCAAGAGCTCGCGAAATTCCTCCAAGCAGCGGATAGTTCCGGGTTGTTTGGTGTCCAGTGTGTGAACACGCAAACATACATTGAAAGAGAGTGCCTCTGACTCCCGCCATTCATAATTCGAAACAAAAATTTAGACCACAACGTGTGGTGCAGCAGCCACTCGAAAACGATCCGCCGAGTGCAGCACCCTTGTGGGCAGGAGCTCGCGAAATTCCTCCAAGCAGCGGATAGTTCAGGGTTGTTTGGTGTCCAGTGTGTGCACACGCAAACATACATTGAAAGAGAGTGTCTCTGACTCCCGCCATTCATAATTCAAAACAAAAATTTAGACCACAGCGTGTGGTGCAGCAGCCGCTCGAAAACGATCCGCCGAGTGCAGCACCATTGTGGGCAAGAGCTCGCGAAATTCCTCCAAGCAGCGGATAGTTCAGGGTTGTTTGGTGTCCAGTGTGTGCACACGCAAACATACATTGAAAGAGAGTGCCTCTGACTCCCGCCATTCATAATTCAAAACAAAAATTTAGACCACAGCGTGTGGTGCAGCAGCCGCTCGAAAACGATCCGCCGACTGCAGCACCATTGTGGGCAAGAGCTCGCGAAATTCCTCCAAGCAGCGGATAGTTCCGGGTTGTTTGGTGTCCAGTGTGTGAACACGCAAACATACATTGAAAGAGAGTGCCTCTGACTCCCGCCATTCATAATTCGAAACAAAAACTTAGACCACAACGTGTGGTGCAGCAGCCGCTCGAAAACGATCCGCCGAGTG
>NW_899657.1:0-894 GCF_000209065.1 Trypanosoma cruzi | reverse complement strand
CCTTGTGGGCAACAGCTCGCGAAATTCCTCCAAGCAGCGGAGAATCCAGGGTTGTTTGGTGTCCAGTGTATGAACACGCAAACAGACATTGAAAGACAGTGTCTCTGACTCCCACCATTCATAATTGGAAACAAAAATTTGGACCACAACGTGTGATGCAGCAGCCGCTCGAAAACGATCAGCCGAGTGCAGCACCCTTGTGGGCAACAGCTCGCGAAATTCCTCCAAGCAGCGGATAGTTCAGGGTTGTTTGGTGTCCAGCGTGTGAACACGCAAACAGATATTGACAGAGAGTGTCTCTGACTCCCACCATTCACAATCGGAAACAAAAATTTGGACCACAAGGTGTGATGCAGCGGCCGCTCGAAAACGATCAGCCGAGTGCAGCACCCGTGTGGGCAAGAGCTCGCGAAATTCCTCCAAGCAGCGGATAGTTCAGGTTTGTTTGGTGTCCAGTGTGTGAACACGCAAACAGATATTGACAGAGAGTGCCTCTGACTCCCACCATTCATAATTGGAAACAAAAATTCAGACCACAACGTGTGATGCAGCGGCCGCTCGAAAACGATCAGCCGAGTGCAGCACCCGTGTGGGCAACAGCTCGCGAAATTCCTCCAAGCAGCGGATAGTTCAGGGTTGTTTGGTGTCCAGCGTGTGAACACGCAAACAGATATTGACAGAGAGTGTCTCTGACTCCCACCATTCACAATCGGAAACAAAAATTTGGACCACAACGTGTGATGCAGCGGCCGCTCGAAAACGATCAGCCGAGTGCAGCACCCGTGTGGGCAAGAGCTCGCGAAATTCCTCCAAGCAGCGGATAGTTCAGGGTTGTATGGTGTCCAGCGTGTGAACACGCAAACAGATATGACAGAGAGTGTCTCTGACTCCCAC
>NW_899656.1:0-894 GCF_000209065.1 Trypanosoma cruzi | reverse complement strand
CGAGACGCAGCCATGCATCGCCCCGCTCCATTTTCCCACCACTCAAGTGTTGCGTGCCCGCACAAAGTAGCAAACACAATCAGAGTGCACACAAACCCAATCATCCCCCTCACTCGCTGAAGCACATTATTCGCATGGAGTGACAACATTTGGGGACACACCAGCGGTAGAAGGCTGCATGCAATTTCCCTGCCAGCCCTGCGAAGAGACACAACAACTCTGCGGAGTAAAGTGACAGCCCCGCGGTGTTGCCCGCAGTCCACATGGCATGACAAATTCCACGCACGCATAGTTCCAAATCCCTCGCTGCTTGAGTGCACATCAACTGAACATGCAAAAAAATACGTGCGCGCAAGATGGCATTTAAATACGTGAAGTCGTCAGCCTGCTTTGTTTGATGACGTCGGCGAGCAGTCCCACACAATCCAATCGAAGTGACACGCCGGACAGTGTGGCGTCAGCCAATAATAAATAAAAATACTTGCGCCAATGCAAAAAAAAGTAAAAATTGGATTTGCACCCCACTCCGGGGGGCGATGGTGGCATGAGAGTGTGTATGTGCGCAAGACCTTTCGTGGGGCAGTGGCCTCCAATCCCGCCGTGCCCCGACACAAAAGGGCGACAAAAAAAAATAAGAGCACACTCTCCAGAAAAGGAGTGACGGTTGATCAGTCAGCCCCCGCTTCGTCTCACACGACATCCACATATGTGCACCCCACCCCAAATACGTACCTCCCTGAACGCCGCATGCATGACGTGTGGCTTCGTCGCTCGCAATGTGTTCTTCCTCCCGCAAGCAACAAAAAGGACGGCCATGGCACAGCTCCACTCAGAAAAGAAATCGGGGCAAGCAAGGGTGGGAACCAGAGATCATAACAAAAATATTTTTTAAAA
>NW_899655.1:0-894 GCF_000209065.1 Trypanosoma cruzi | reverse complement strand
AATGGTGGGAGTCAGAGACACTCTCTGTCACTATCTGTTTGCGTGTTCACACACTGGACACCAAACAACCCTGAACTATCCGCTGCTTGGAGGAATTTCGCGAGCTCTTGCCCACACGGGTGCTGCACTCGGCTGATCGTTTTCGAGCAGTGGCTGCATCACACGTTGTGGTCCAAATTTTTGTTTCCGATTGTGAATGGTGGGAGTCAGAGACACTCTCTGTCAATATCTGTTTGCGTGTTCACACACTGGACACCAAACAACCCTGAACTATCCGCTGCTTGGAGGAATTTCGCGAGCTCTTGCTCACACGGGTGCTGCACTCGGCTGATCGTTTTCGAGCAGTGGCTGCATCACACGTTGTGGTCCAAATTTTTGTTTCCGATTGTGAATGGTGAGAGTCAGAGACACTCTCTGTCACTATCTGTTTGCGTGTTCACACACTGGACACCAAACAACCCTGAACTATCCGCTGCTTGGAGGAATTTCGCGAGCTCTTGCCCACACGGGTGCTGCACTCGGCTGATCGTTTTCGAGCAGTGGCTGCATCACACGTTGTGGTCCAAATTTTTGTTTCCATTTATGAATGGTGGGAGTCAGAGACACTCTCTGTCACTATCTGTTTGCGTGTTCACACACTGGACACCAAACAACCCTGAACTATCCGCTGCTTGGAGGAATTTCGCGAGCTCTTGCCCACACGGGTGCTGCACTCGGCTGATCGTTTTCGAGCAGTGGCTGCATCACACGTTGTGGTCCAAATTTTTGTTTCCGATTATGAATGGTGAGAGTCAGAGACACTCTCTGTCACTATCTGTTTGCGTGTTCACACACTGGACACCAAACAACCCTGAACTATCCGCTGCTTGGAGGAATTTCGCGAGCTCTGCTCAC
>NW_899654.1:0-894 GCF_000209065.1 Trypanosoma cruzi | reverse complement strand
AAAGGGGGAAAAGCAGGAAGCAGCACAAACACACGGAAGAAACAAACGACAGGCGGGAAAAGCATCGCCACGGTCCTCATCCTGGCCGGCAACTCCACACCAGCCCTCACACACACACACCATCGCAGTGCCGTCAGTCCGCGGGTGAGAGGATTCGGCCTCCACACAACAAACTCACACACCGCCAACAGTCACCCAACATGGACGAGAAGCGACACACCGCGCCACCGCCTCCAGTTAAATCCCACGGCCAACGGCATACGGCCACAGCCCGCTGCCGGCACACAGCACACAGCGAGCAATCACCCAAAGAGCCACACGCGGAAGCGGATCCTCACCATCCATGACGCGGCGACAAAATTTCCAGCCATTCCACCCACAATGGGATTCGGTGCCCAACTCAAAGAAGTCACAGGCGGTGCATCACGCCAACAGCAAAAGTGACTCGCGGTGCACGCTCCCTCTCTCCTCCTTCCCTTCATGCCCACGGAGGAAGCAGCAGCCACACGCAACCGCCAGCACACGCTACAAAAGAAGCATCCAAATCCACTGCAATGTGCGTCTTGTGCGAGCATGTGGTTGTGTGTGCCTGCAGACACACGAAGCAAAGAAGTAAAAACAGGAGCCGAGCATGTGAGGGGACGCACAAAAAAAAATGTACAGCAGAGGTGCATGGCAGAAATAAAAAGACTGCTCAGGCTCATGATACTGCACTGCAGACAAAGCAGCGGCAATTCATAGAAAATTTATTAAAATTTTTAAAAAATGATCTTCACCCTTCCACACCTCACACTTTGGAAACAATAATAAAAAATATATAAAAAAGAAAATGTCGTCCTCTATTACGGCTACACACAAATAATAATAAAGAAAGAAAACCCACACAAAAAAAAA
>NW_899653.1:0-894 GCF_000209065.1 Trypanosoma cruzi | reverse complement strand
GAGCACATGTCAAAAAAACAAAACGCAGGCTTCTTCGCCCCTCGCGAGGGCCTCCGCAGCCACAATCCTGTGCGTGCGTGCATTCTCAGCGTTTTAAACACGGCATGTGTGTGCATGTGCTTGTGTGTTTGGCAGCGCCTATAATTGCAGAGCAGCTGTGCGCCACAAGAGAGTCAGAAGAAAGCAACGGCAGAGAGAGGCAGATAGCACACACGCACAAATTACTCATATCATCACACACAAACACACACACGCAGCCCGCGGAATGGGTGCTCTCAACCACAAAACCATGAAAAACAAAACAAAAAGCCGAAGCGTGGGACGACCAGCACACACACTCTCATTGCTCCCGTAAAGCAAAACACACACACAGGGAGAGAGAGAGAGGTTGCCCACTCAATGCAATAAAAACAAAACAGAAACAGTTACGGTGCTCCGCCCATGCAGTCAGGCAGGACGGCAGCGGTGCGTGTCGTGCAAAAGAGAGCACCAACGGGCCTGCATGGGTGTGCATGCAATATATACAATGGGCACATTATGTGTGTGCTTCGTGGGATGAGGTGAGGGCGAGAGTCCATGCAAGGGGACACACACAGAGAGTGGGTGAAAGACGAGTGTGTGTGCGGGCGGTGCATGGCGCTCTCTCACTCACTCTCACGCGGCCACCACCGCAGCCGCAGCCGCACACACCACGAAACTGATGGAATCAGTGCGATTGCAGAACTCGCACACCGTCCTGCAAACCAGAAGTTTAAAAAGCAATAAGAAACAAGAATTCCAAAAAAAAAAGGAAAAAAACTTAGGCTTCTTCGGGGCTCGAACCCGCACCCCGGGATGAAATTGTGAGCTTGTTTTGCCACTGAGCTAAAAAAAATGTGGTCGCGCGACCCATTT
>NW_899652.1:0-894 GCF_000209065.1 Trypanosoma cruzi | reverse complement strand
GTGTGGGCAGAGCTCGCGAAATTCCCCCAAGCAGCGGATAATTCAGGGTTGTTTGGTGTCCAGTGTGTGAACACGCAAACAGATATTGACAGAGAGTGCCTCTGACTCCCACCATTCACAATTGGAAACAAAAATTTGGACCACAACGTGTGATGCAGCGGCCGCTCGAAAACGATCAGCCGAGTGCAGCACCCGTGTGGGCAAGAGCTCGCGAAATTCCCCCAAGCAGCGGATAATTCAGGGTTGTTTGGTGTCCAGTGTGTGAACACGCAAACAGATATTGACAGAGAGTGCCTCTGACTCCCACCATTCACAATCGGAAACAAAAATTTGGACCACAACGTGTGATGCAGCGGCCGCTCGAAAACGATCAGCCGAGTGCAGCACCCGTGTGGGCAAGAGCTCGCGAAATTCCCCCAAGCAGCGGATAATTCAGGGTTGTTTGGTGTCCAGTGTGTGAACACGCAAACAGATATTGACAGAGAGTGCCTCTGACCCCCACCATTCACAATCGGAAACAAAAATTTGGACCACAACGTGTGATGCAGCGGCCGCTCGAAAACGATCAGCCGAGTGCAGCACCCGTGTGGGCAAGAGCTCGCGAAATTCCTCCAAGCAGCGGATAATTCAGGGTTGTTTGGTGTCCAGTGTGTGAACACGCAAACAGATATTGACAGAGAGTGCCTCTGACTCCCACCATTCACAATCGGAAACAAAAATTTGGACCACAACGTGTGATGCAGCGGCCGCTCGAAAACGATCAGCCGAGTGCAGCACCCGTGTGGGCAAGAGCTCGCGAAATTCCTCCAAGCAGCGGATAATTCAGGGTTGTTTGGTGTCCAGTGTGTGAACACGCAAACAGATATTGACAGAGAGTGCCTCTGACTCCACCAT
>NW_899651.1:0-894 GCF_000209065.1 Trypanosoma cruzi | reverse complement strand
AAAAAAAGAAGTCACAAACAACGACAGGAAACGCACTAATCCAGAAGAAAAAAAAAAAAAAAGAAAAAGTGGCACATGAGGACCCCCCGTTCAATACCCTCACCACGATGATGATGCTGCGACGAGGCGTTGACGTCTTTCGTGGCGTCCACGTTTCTTCTTTTGGTACGGGTCAGGGACTCTGCGCAGCCCACGCATGTGGAACAACCGACGCGCCACAAATCGCCGCCGCACTGAAGCAAAAAACATGACGAAGGCGGCAGCCACCGCCACCACACCGACGCCAACAAACAACAGCGGGCCCCATCGTGCCCGCACAACGGGAGGCACTTTTTCCGCGACCCTCCAGACAAGAAAATGCTCTACGATCGGCACAACGGCAACTTTAAGCGAGAAGCACGCAGAAACTGAAAGCACATCCAAATGATAGAGGGCATAAAGATACATAACATTGAAGACGAGGTCCTCTGCCGCTAGTAGGCATGAGTGCATGGCATTGGCATGTTGGAAACCGGCAATGAGGCTGTCCCCTGCTCCAGAAGACATCGAGTAGCCATAGCAAACGCCCATGATAAAAGTAGTAAAAAAAAGTTCAATCCCCACCGCGACAGTGAGACCCGCCGTACTACAAAGACCCCGTTGCAAGCCGTACGCCATAACCAAAAAAGCGGTGGCAAAGAGAAGGCTACCACCACTCATGAGTAGGTTCCCGTATATTGTGTCGCGGAGCCCCATCAGCCGCATACCGTCAACGTTGCAGAGCACATTGCCAACAATGAGCATAATCGATCCACATACTTCAACCAAAAACACCATTTGTGCCCGTGAAACACGATAGAAGAGAATCCACAGGCAGTGCATCACCGTTGTCGTGAATAGCAGTGAGGAGCCAGA
>NW_899650.1:0-894 GCF_000209065.1 Trypanosoma cruzi | reverse complement strand
AGAGAGAGAGAGGTCGCCCACTCAATGCAATGAAAACAAAACAGAAACAGTTACGGTGCTCCGCCCATGCAGCCAGGCAGGACGGCAGCGGTGCGTGTCGTGCAAAAGAGAGCACCAACGGGCATGCATGGGTGTGCATGCATATATACAATGGGCACATTATTGTGTGTGCTTCGTGGGGTGAGGCGACGACGAGAGTCCATGCAAGGGGACACACACACAGAGAGAGAAGGAAGTGTGTGTATGCGGGCGGTGCATGGCTCTCTCACACTCACTCTCACGCGGCCACCACCGCAGCCGCAGCCGCACAAACCACGAAACAGATGGAATCAGTGCGATTGCAGAACTCGCACACCGTCCTGCAAACCAGAAGTTTAAAAAGCAATATGAAACAAGAATTCAAAAAAAAAAAAAATGGAAAAAACTTAGGCTTCTGCGGGAATCGAACCCGCGTCCCCGGATGACATTGTGAGCGTGTTTGCCACTGAGCTAAAAAAATGCGGTCGCGCGACTCCTTTTCACGTAAAGTATTAATGTCGATCTTCGAACAATCGAGCACATTTGCGTTGTCCCCTGGAAAACGAAAAAGACGTGTTTAGGATGCGCAGCCGCAGCGTGGTTACTACTGTAAGTCGTCATATATCTAACGCCCGAGGCCACCGCTGCAGCTTGGATAATTCGACACGTCGTGCTGTATCTAACGTCCGGGGCAGCCGCTGCAACTTGGATAATTCCGACACGTCGTCCCGTATCTAACGTCCGGGGCAGCCGCTGCAACTTGGATAATTCGACACGTCGTCCCGTATCTAACGTCCGGGGCAGCCGCTGCAACTTGGATAATTCGACACGTCGTGCTGTATCTAGCGTCCGGGGCCACCGCCCTACCATTTTTTA
>NW_899649.1:0-894 GCF_000209065.1 Trypanosoma cruzi | reverse complement strand
GTCAGAGACACTCTCTTTCAATGTCTGTTTGCGTGTTCACACACTGAACGCCAAACAACCCGGAACTATCCGCTGCTTGGAGGAATTTCGCGAGATCTTGCCCACAACGGTGCTGCACTCGGATAATCGTTTTCGAGCGACTGCTGCACCACACGCTGTGGTCTATGTTTTTGTTTCGAATTATGAATGGTGGTGGTCAGAGACACTCTCTTTCAATGTCTGTTTGCGTGTTCACACACTGGACGCCAAACAACCCGGAACTATCCGCTGCTTGGAGGAATTTCGCGACATCTTGCCCACAACGGTGCTGCACTCGGATAATCGTTTTCGAGCGGCTGCTGCACCACACGCTGTGGTCTATGTTTTTGTTTCGAATTATGAATGGTGGTGGTCAGAGACACTCTCTTTCAATGTCTGTTTGCGTGTTCACACACTGAACGCCAAACAACCCGGAACTATCCGCTGCTTGGAGGAATTTCGCGAGATCTTGCCCACAACGGTGCTGCACTCGGATAATCGTTTTCGAGCGGCTGCTGCACCACACGCTGTGGTCTATGTTTTTGTTTCGAATTATGAATGGTGGTGGTCAGAGACACTCTCTTTCAATGTCTGTTTGCGTGTTCACACACTGGACGCCAAACAACCCGGAACTATCCGCTGCTTGGAGGAATTTCGCGAGATCTTGCCCACAACGGTGCTGCACTCGGATAATCGTTTTCGAGCGGCTGCTGCACCACACGCTGTGGTCTATGTTTTTGTTTCGAATTATGAATGGTGGTGGTCAGAGACACTCTCTTTCAATGTCTGTTTGCGTGTTCACACACTGGACGCCAAACAACCCGGAACTATCCGCTGCTTGGAGGAATTTCGCGAGATCTTGCCCACAACGGGCGC
>NW_899648.1:0-894 GCF_000209065.1 Trypanosoma cruzi | reverse complement strand
GTTTGCCGTTTTGTTGTTGTAAGTGACGTTGTTCTTGTGGTTCACGTTTCTTGTCTTTTTCTTCCCGTTTAACATTATTTTCTTTAGCAATTTCTTTGTTTTCCGCCAGATTTTTCCCTACAAGGTTGCGTGATGCTTCCTGGTGACTCTGACTTAAAATCGCTTCCGGAGTACCTGTGCCAGGTGCAACAACTTCTTCTCTACTTTGAGAAATAGGTTCCTTTACTTTTTGCTTTTCATTTTCTTTAGGTACATCACCTTTTCCACTGCCTCCCTGGGATTTATCTGCGGGTTCTTTTCTGGTTTTATGTTCAACGCTTGATTTTTGTTGTTTCCTCCGTTGTTCTTCTTCGGTGTCGTTCTCCGTTTCTTCGACTCGAGGACTTTCAGATTGCAGTTGTACTTCTACAGGTTGTTCAACCGGTAGAAGTAGACCTTCTGCTTGGTGGTCTCCTCCGTCTTGGAGTTGTTTTTGAGGCTTTGCTTCATCGACTTGCTCGTCTTTTTCAGAATCTCCCTTGTCCCGCGATTCCACTCTTTGTAATTCTTGTGCTTCATTAGGCCGGGATGAGGGCACAACGAGCTCCACAAGCTCTTCTTCACCACCGTCCGCAACTCCACCGCCGGCACCGCACCACAGCACGCAGAGGGCACACACCAGCAGCACAAGGCCAGTCATCATCATCGCCATCACTCCTGTCACTTGCGTGTAGCCTTCAGCACAAACTAACACCCCGTCAACGCAGAGTGAAAGCAAAAAGAGTGGCACAGTAAAAAACGCCAGCAGGATCATCACGCATTTCATAAGAAATATTGAACAAATGAAAGAGCAAGAAACGCACAACGCCCTGCAAAAACTTCAAAAAAACACACAACAAAAGGAAGATGAACCAA
>NW_899647.1:0-894 GCF_000209065.1 Trypanosoma cruzi | reverse complement strand
TTCCGTGTCTTGGAGGAGTTATTACCCCTTTTTTATTTTGTATGGTCTTTGGTTCCCACCCGTGTCTGCCCCGATTGCCTCCACTGAGTGGAGCTGCGCCATGGCCATCCTTTTTGTTGTTGTTGTTCTTTTATCTCAAGGCACGGCGGGATTGGGGAGCACCGTCCCACGAAAGGTATTGCACACTTACACACTCTCATGCCACTGTCGCCCCCGAGGTCGGGTGCAGAACCCAAATCCCTGCTGCTTTTTGCATTGGCGCAATTATTTTTATTAACTGACGCCTCCCTGTCCGGCGTGTCACTTTGATTGGATTGTGTGGGATTGCTCGCCAACGCCATCGAACGAAACAGGCTGAAGCTTTCACGTATTTAAGTGCCATCTTGCGCGCACGTATTTTTTTTACTTGTTTAGTTGATGTGCACTCAGGCAGCGAGGGGTTTGGAACTATGCGTGCGTGGAACTTGTCCAGCCATGTGGACTGCGGGCAACACCGAGGGCTGTCACTTTTACTCCGCAGAGTTGTTGTGTCTCTTTGCAGGGTTGGCAGGGGAATTCCATGCAGCCTGCTACTGCTGCTGTGTGCTTGGATGCCACTCCATGCGAATAATGTGCTTCAGCGAGTGAGGGGGTTGATTGGGTTTGTGTGCACTCTGATTCTTTTTGCTGCTTTGTGCGGGCACGCAAGACTTGAGGGGTGGGAAAATGTAGCGGGGCGATGCATGGCTGCGTCCCGCCCATTGTTCACTGCACGGTGGTGCGGTGCACATTGTGGTGCTGACTCTGCGATGTGACTGCGGTCTCCTGTGCGGCAATGGCGGTGGGTGGAGGGGAGTGTTGGCATGCGGCGTGACGGTGGGATCGTGCCTCCTTTTGTGATTTTTACTTCACCCT
>NW_899646.1:0-894 GCF_000209065.1 Trypanosoma cruzi | reverse complement strand
CAGCCGTGTCGGGACGGCGCTCCCACCACCACGGATGTCGTGCTGCGTCAGGCTCCCACCAGCCGCCGTCGTCGTCACGGCGAGCGTCGGGCACGCCACGTCGCTCCACCACAGCGTGCTGCTCACCGACGCCGTCGGGGTCCGCGTGGGCGGCGGCGCCACCGTCTCCGTCACCTGCAGCGTTTCCGTCGGCCCGTACCGCGTCTGACTGTAGCGCGTTGCGCTCAGGCTCGGCGTCGGAGTTGGCGTCCAAGTTGCTGTCGGGCTGCGCTTCTCCGTCAGCGTCGCCGTGTGGCTCAGCGGCGGCATGGCGGGCGTGCGGTTGCACCCGTCCACGTGCGGCAGGTACACCGGCAGGCAGTCGCGCCCGTACCCGCCCTCAGCGCAGCGGCAGCCGCACGACCCCGACATCGTCCTCGTCGCAGCTGCAAAGCAGCGCACGTCGGCGTCACACACGCCACACACCACGGGGCGGAATTCCCCGATGATGCCGGCGGACCTGTAGTCCATCGGCTGCAGCGCCTGCCCGTTGAGCGTCAGGCACCCCACGACGAACTTTCCGCCGGCACCCCCGAGCGCAACGGTGCCGTCCATCACGAAGGACCCACTGCCAGCGTTCCCGTGGAGCGTCAGCGTGCTCTGCACAAGGTCCGCACTGCGCGGGTACGACGGCACCGACAGGAGCCTGCCGCTGATGCTGTTGCCGCGCACCGACAGCCAAGACCCGGAAACAAACGACGCCGACCCCCGCAGCACCAGCAGCGCGCCATCGGTCAGCGCACCGGCGTTGTCGTTCACTACGACGGCGGACGCGTTGGCCTCCACCCCGCTGTCGAACACCAACCCATGCGCGGCGTACACCTGGCTCCCCGACATGCGCAGCACAGCGCCCCC
>NW_899645.1:0-894 GCF_000209065.1 Trypanosoma cruzi | reverse complement strand
TCGCTCCAAATTGGCCAATGACGTATGAGTGTTGACCCGCCGTCGCTCTCCCGTGAAAATGGGTTGGGAAATTGTGGGTGCAGCCGCGCCCCCGGCTATCAAACGCTCGTGGTGGGACAGTGTCGTTGCGCCATCCTCGGACCCGTGCGCGAGTGCATCTGGCGGCCCTCTCCTGGAAGAGGGAACTTCTCGCTGTCCGGGCGCGTCGGTGCTTCCAATGCACTGATGCGTGCCTCTCTCTCCTGGAGTTGGGCAGGGGTTGTCCCCAATTGGCTTTCGCGCCCTGCAAGCGCCGATTCTCGTTGCGCAAGAAGACCGTCCGCCACTGCAGTGTTGGACGCACGTGCCGAAAAGTGGTTATTCGCTTCCTCCATTTAATGTTGAAGCTGCGCGCCTCGATTCCGCACGTCTGCGACTGCGTTATCCGACTTTTATCTCTGCATTTTCTCAATGGGCAGCCCTTGCTTGCCCCCAACTCACGGGCCGCCCTCATTATGGGCAGAAGCACTTGAACCCAAAATTTGTTACTTGACATGCCCGGCGATTCGCCAAGTGCCCCGCATGAGTCGAATCCTCCCAGTGCTTGGCGATCTTTGCTGAAACCAACCGTAAACACGTCGTGGTAGCACTGACAGTCACCACCGCATCCAACGGCCTGTTTTCATCAAAGAAGGTGAACTGCAACTGTATCTCGCCATGCTGGCGTGCCAAGTCCAACATGCGCCAATGTCGCTGCACCCCGTCGCCGTGTAAAAGAAGCCACTGCCATTCCTTTCAATCAACATGCAGGAATCTGGTATGGTTGTAAAAATAAAAAATAAGAAAGATAAAAAAAAAACAATTTCGTCTGGCAGCTGTCGGCACCCTGACTCCCTCAATCGCGTCTCCCAAAAG
>NW_899644.1:0-894 GCF_000209065.1 Trypanosoma cruzi | reverse complement strand
ACCAAATTTTTCCTTCGAGACGCATTTGTGGAGAGGCGTCACACGAGAGTATCGCTGAATATTGCAGTTGTATGCTGCGAAAAACTGTTTTATACGGTAAACGCTTCCATAGTCCAGTAAGAATGGAGAAGCCAACGTCAACTTCATCGACGTAAACGCACCCGCCGTAACGTTAGAGAACTCCATCTTGTCAATCTGCAGCCGCCGTTCCACCTCCTTCGTCGCTCCCTCTCGCAACAGCTGTAGTCGTGGCGGGGAGGGAGTACTGGGAGGTCGGGGATCATCTCCGGGCATTGGCGCCCATCGCCCCGCGTTTCTAGCCGCCTCGGCATGTCGTTTCTGCTTCGATGTGAGCTGAAACATGGGGAAGCCCATGGCGTCAATGACACGCTCCGCATGCATGGCCGCCACCAGCTCCGCCTCCTTCTCTGTGGAGGCCAATCCTTCCCCCCAGCGCTCGCCGTACTCGGGAGGAAGCGGAACACGAACCCTCGCGTGGAACAGCTTCTCCTCGTCGCCCGCTGTCTGCACCTCCCGCACTTCTGCCAACAGATGGCTCGCCGAAGAAGACGTCTCACAGGCGCTGTGCGGCATGCGCTTAGCAAAGTTTGCCACTTTTGCTCGAGCAAAGGTGTCAATTGTCGTGATCGTCTCCGCGGCGGCGTCTTTGCTCGCCTCGTACTCCTCCAACTCAGGGAAGTCCTCCACGTCGTCACCGTCCACGTTCGTGCGGCTTTTATTATTGCGGCTTTCATCAACGTCATCTGGCAGTAGCAGCTCCACCTCCAGCAACTCTGGGGGTCCACCAGACAAACACAACAGCGGGCTTGTTGGCTTCGTTATGCAAAAGGGCCGACATCCGCCCGGCCACAATGCGTGGGAAGAGCGCGGGTC
>NW_899643.1:0-894 GCF_000209065.1 Trypanosoma cruzi | reverse complement strand
ATCAGAAGAGAAATGCGTTTGCCTACAACCTGCAGCACATTGTGAAATTCCGCACTGAACATAAAACTCGGAGTTGTTCCGCATCGCAATCTCAAACAGCATCCAGTTGGAGCTTCTTACCGCTACAATCAAATCCTCCAGCTCGGCCACGTTGTATGCCTCCTGTTCTTCCGGCGAGGGCACACGTCCCAAAGCCAAACCACATGCAGTGAGTTTGAGAAACAGCAGGCGTTTGTTTTCTTTAGCACTCTCCGGCAGAATAACAAAGGCCCGAGCCAAGAGCTCCATGGCCTCCTGGATAACAGTGTCAGTCAGAGACTCTTGCAGAAGATTATGAGCATAGTGATGGTACAATGCGCAGCGAATCTCAGTCATGTTACTGCAATGCTGGTGAAACGACTGAACGAATTCATCGCGGCCAGAAGGGGCATAACTGTGCAACATCAACTCGCCCAATACGCACGCGTAGGCAGCCGTGCGTTGTCGCTCCACCACAGAATGTTGTTCTTGTTGAAGCGTGGGGACACGCACATAGCGATAAAGCTTTAACAACGTCGTCTTCATGTTGGACTGAACCGCCAACACACCCTCATCATTAGCCAACTCAAACGTATTTCGCACCCGTCGCAAAACAAAAGGGAGAACACTATACGGCACATGATTCTCGGCCTGATTGGAGAATAGTTGCAAAAAGATGTCACACATAATATTGGCATACGTGCAGCTGTTTGTGAGTGCGGCCCATTTGTTGCCGAGAACGATGTCCTTCTGGTCACCAGCACCGCCATTATCATCATTGCTACCTTCATTGTTAGTATTATCGTTGTTATTGTTATCTGCATCCGCAGTTCCATGCTGTTCATTCACTTCAGCAAGAATGGTATTGTCAGGAAG
>NW_899642.1:0-894 GCF_000209065.1 Trypanosoma cruzi | reverse complement strand
TGGTATTCAAGGTGCTTGGATGCGCCATGAGCGACGCAGAGATCACGGAACGGACCGAGGCGCACCCGTACGACGAGGTGTATGCATTGTACAGGCCACGCTTACGCTCCTTTGAAGGCGTCGACGCAGCAGTGCCCCGCGGCTTCAGGGCCGACGCGGATGGAGTATGGACGAGGAGCCGCGTGGAGTTTGAGGGCGAGGACTGGGACTACGTGCTGGCGATGAGGGAGGCGGATCTGCTGCGTGCGTTTTCGAACGCGACGGCCGAGGCGTTTGGAGTGGATGGGGACCACGTGCGCGATGTGTCGGCGAGGTACGTCACTGGTAACTTGCACTTTGACTTCGAGCTGAGGCGCCCTGCGGCGCTGACGAAGGCTGATGTAAATGCGCGGTTGAAGGAGTGTGCGTATGCGGCCGTGTGGGCGCTGTATGAGCCGCGGCCCCTGGAGGAGGAAAAGAAGGCTGTTACGACGCACGAGCTTGGCTTTGAGGGCGAGGACTGGGACTACGTGCTGGAGCGGCGGCGCGCGGAGGTGAAGGACGTGCTGGCCGTCGAGACGGCGCGGGCGTTGGGACTCGAGCGTGAGGACGTGCTGGAGGTGGAGGTCGACGCGGTGCCTCGGAGCCTCATTGCGTTTGTCACGGTCCGTCATCCATCACTGCTGAGCGACCGCCAGGTGGAAGAGACGCTGGCGCGCTGCGAGTACAAGAGTTTGTGGGCGCTGTACGAGACGCGGCCATTGGAGTCGTCAGTGCTGATGAGGCGGTTTGAGGGCGACGACTGGGACCTCGTGGTTGACAGCAACCGCAGGAAGCTTGAGGACGCGTTCGGCAGGGAGACGGCCGCCGCACTGGGCGTGTCGCCGAGCCAGGTTGTGCTTATGGACTGCAGGG
>NW_899641.1:0-894 GCF_000209065.1 Trypanosoma cruzi | reverse complement strand
AAAGCACCAGCAGAAGTGGCAATGAAAAAAATCAGAAAAACAGAGGGAGATTCAACACAAGCACGAGTGAATGGACAGTCGAGCCCTGAAGATACCGTGCCCGTGCAACAGCTACAACTACCCCAAAGCGACATGAAGTCAAAAAACAATCCACAAACTGAGGGCGTTGCCCCCATCACAGCCAATTCGCAGAATGAACCATCTGACGGCCATGCGGAAAAAAAGCCACCATCACCCACGGAAAACGGTAATTTTGCCAATAATGAAGCTGACAAGAGCACTGAAGAGGGCATCCCGAACAATGATCCAGCAGCTGATGGTACAGGGACACGAGGAGAAAAACAAAAATGAAAATAAAGAAGCCAATCCGAAAGAAACAGTAACAGCCACAAACGCCACAACAGGTGACACGGCGACGCCTGGCGACAGTGACGGCAGCACAGCGGTCTCCCACACCACCTCCCCTCTTTTGCTTTTTCTTGTTGCGTGTGCGGTTGCTGCTGCGGTGGTGGCCGCGTGAGAGTGAGGGAGAGAGAGCCATGCACCGCCCGCACACACACTCGTCCTTCACTCTGTGTCTGTGCCCCCTTGCATGGACTCTCGCCCTCACCTCACCCCACGAAGCACACACAATAATGTGCCCATTGTATATATGCATGCACACTCATGCAGCCCGTTGGTGCTCTCTTTTGCACGACACGCACCGCTGCCGTCCTGCCTGGCTGCATGGGCGGAGCACCGAAACTGGTTTCTGTTTTGTTTTTAATTGCATTGGAGTGGGCGACCTCTCTCTCTCTCCCCTGTGTGTGTGCTTTACGGGAAGCAATGAGAAGTGTGTGCGCTGGTCGTCCCACGCTCCTCCTTGGTTTTTGGGGTTTTGATTTTGGGGGTGAG
>NW_899640.1:0-894 GCF_000209065.1 Trypanosoma cruzi | reverse complement strand
GCACTTGGCTACTTCTTCTTCAACCTCATGTGTACTCCCATCGTACCAGAGGAAGAGACAGGCCGTTCCCGGCAGACGAAAAGTGTCATTCAACGTTCTCTTGAGGCGGCCATGGAGGACAAACCACGCTCTTCCGTGCCCGCGGCGGTTCCTGTGGCTGTCATCGTCTTTCCTCGGTGGATTATAACGGTTCATGAAAAACCTTTTCATGAACTCGGTGATTTGCTCAAGTTTTTGCACATTAACTGTAGTGATCACGGCTCCAGTGCGACACCGCGGCGTCGCAGGCAAGTTATGACAGCCCCATTCATTTTTTCCAGCTTATTCCAGATTGTTGTTGGGCACCAGCTGGACACTGTCTCACTCACAACGGCACTGGATCGGATGGGAGATTATGTCTTTAAGGTGGAAGAAAACGCTAAAGAGCGAGAGGAGGTTATAAAACGCATTACAAATGTTAGACGTTCCTTTGCGGAGTGTGCTGCGGAACTCACGCGACGAGAGCACATTGTGTCCATTCTCTTGCAACCACACATGATGAACTCGTTCTTGACGCAAGAGAGAGTGGTATGCCAACAGCTTGAGAGTGCCCGGGCACATCTTCTTCGTTTGAGTAAAGACGTTGGCGATTCTCGAGACACCGTCGTCGTGACGAGTTGGTACCATAATGCAACTCGTACGTGGAAGATTATATGCCGTGGCAACAAGGCAACACGCCAGATGCTCCTTCTTATGGAAATAATGAACATCATATATCCTGTTGTGGCTTTTCAAATGCTGTATACAATGAATGTCCCTGTGCCGTTTGACAGTGGGGGTGATCCGCCGGTAACAACTTATATGCGTTTTTTGTGGTTATGGGAATTATATTGGTGTACTTGTTACTTTGTACCA
>NW_899639.1:0-894 GCF_000209065.1 Trypanosoma cruzi | reverse complement strand
GATCCTTGTTTTTGAACCTTCGTTTTGCATTTAAATGACTCTCATTGCTCGCATATACATTTTTTTCCCTTCTTATTTGCATTCATTTCCTGGCACCCCCGCCAAACCCGTTGTTATTTCCTTTCGGAATTTTCCCTCCGGCCGCCTCAGCGCGGTGCCAGGGTCAATTGCTCCGTATTGTCGGGGGAAGCCAGGAGCCAGCAATGTTTCCTTCACGGGGTCGTCGTTGTTGGCGCGGGGCTGACGGCATCAAAACCAGCGCCCGGACCAGCTGCGTCTTGCTGGGGCACGGCACAGCACCATGAGGTCTGGGGGCACGCCTTACAGGGCACGTGCTGCCAAATCAATAAGCCATTACAACAATTCCTTGAGAGACAGACTGTGGGTCCACAAACAAAAAAAAAGCGAAGGGAAAGGAGGAAAGAAAGGACGGGAATGCCGCACACGCGGGCGCACGGACGGGCAGCGATCCGGAACCAAAAGAGGCGGCATGTCAAGCAGGAAAATGGTAAGAGGACAAAAATGGGCCTCTCACATCATAAGAAATAAAATAAAACCAAAAAAAAAAAAAAAAAGATGTTAAACTAAAAGAGATTCGACGTTTTTTTTTTTTCTTTTCTTACCATGATTGCTCAACGAACCAGTAAAGCCCATTCCCCACACAAAAACAAAACAAAACAAAAAAAGAACACAAAAGCCGCAGTGTTAAACAGTACTCCCGTCCACACATACGCATACCCCCGCCCTACCGCAGATAAAATTAACCAGGTAAATGATTTCATTAAATAAATGGATGATGGAAAACACTAATTACGCCTTGGATGCGTCGTGTTGCCTGACGCCGGTCGCGGAATGAACCCTCTGCGGCTAAACGGCCGCGTGACGCTGGCAGAA
>NW_899638.1:0-894 GCF_000209065.1 Trypanosoma cruzi | reverse complement strand
TATCCGCTGCTTGGAGGATTTTCGCGAGCTCTTGCCCACAATGGTGCTGCACTCGGCGGATCGTTTTCGAGCGGCTGCTGCACCACACGTTGTGGTCTATGTTTTTGTTTTGAATTATGAATGGCGGGAGTCAGAGGCACTCTCTTTCAATGTATGTTTGCGTGTGCACACACTGGACACCAAACAACCCTGAACTATCCGCTGCTTGGAGGAATTTCGCGAGCTCTTGCCCACAAGGGTGCTGCACTCGGCGGATCGTTTTCGAGCGGCTGCTGCACCACACGTTGTGGTCTATGTTTTTGTTTTGAATTATGAATGGCGGGAGTCAGAGGCACTCTCTTTCAATGTATGTTTGCGTGTGCACACACTGGACACCAAACAACCCTGAACTATCCGCTGCTTGGAGGAATTTCGCGAGCTCCTGCCCACAAGGGTGCTGCACACGGCGGATCGTTTTCGAGCGGCTGCTGCACCACACGCTGTGGTCTATGTTTTTGTTTTGAATTATGAATGGCGGGAGTCAGAGACACTCTCTTTCAATGTATGTTTGCGTGTTCACACACTGGACACCAAACAACCCTGAACTATCCGCTGCTTGGAGGAATTTCGCGAGCTCCTGCCCACAAGGGTGCTGCACTCGGCGGATCGTTTTCGAGCGGCTGCTGCACCACACGCTGTGGTCTATGTTTTTGTTTTGAATTATGAATGGCGGGAGTCAGAGACACTCTTTTTCAATGTATGTTTGCGTGTGCACACACTGGACACCAAACAACCCTGAACTATCCGCTGCTTGGAGGAATTTCGCGAGCTCTTGCCCACAATAGTGCTGCACTCGGCGGATCGTTTTCGAGCGGCTGCTGCACCACACGCTGTGGTCTATGTTTTTGTTTTGAA
>NW_899637.1:0-894 GCF_000209065.1 Trypanosoma cruzi | reverse complement strand
GACACGTCGTGCTGTATCTAACGTCCGGGGCAGCCGCTGCAACTTGGATAATTCGACACGTCGTGCTGTATCTAACGTCCGGGGCAGCCGCTGCAACTTGGATAATTCGACACGTCGTCCCGTATCTAGCGTCCGGGGCCACCGCCCTACCATTTTTTATTTCTTGCGGCGGCCAACCCCGGCAGTAAGGACAAAAAAAAGAATCGCGTTTTCTTTAATGTTTTTCCTGTTTGGGGGCGGGGATCTTTGTTTTCTATGATTGCCTCTTTTTTTTTGTCTGTTCCAGGTTGGTTTTGAGGACGCTTGATGTGCCTGCTGGGTGATCGCCGGCTTTTTTATTGGTGATTGCGTATTTTTGGCTTACCGGTGTGCCGCTCAGCGCCATTTTGTTTTACTTCTTTTCTGCTTATTGGGGCGTGTTGTTATTCGTCACGCGTCAGCACACACCGAGCAACATGTCAAAAAAAAAAAATGCAGGTTTTTTCCCCCTCGCGAGGGCCTCGGCAGCCACAATCCTGTGCGTGCGTGCATTCTCAGCGTTTTAAGCACGGCATGTGTGTGCATGTGTGTGTGTGTTTGTCAGCGCCTATACTTGCAGAGCAGCTGTGCGCCACAAGAGAGTCTGAAGAAAGCAACGGCAGAGAGAGGCAGATAAGCACACACGCAAATTACTCATATCATCACACACACACACACGCAGCCGCGGAATGGGTGCACTCAACCACAAAATCAAAAAGAAAAACAAAACAAAAAGCCGAAGCGTGGGACTACCAGCGCACACACACTCTCATTGCTCCCGTAAAGCAAAACAAACACACAGGGAGAGAGAGAGAGGTCGCCCACTCAATGCAATGAAAACAAAACAGAAACAGTTACGGTGCTCCGCCCAGCAGC
>NW_899636.1:0-894 GCF_000209065.1 Trypanosoma cruzi | reverse complement strand
CATAATTGCCCTCGCGCTCCTCGCCGACTAGCTGACCGCGAGCGGCGTCCTCCTCCGCGGCTAGCGCCTCCACTACTCGCTCGTGCGTCGCGCTCCCGTACTCCTCTCCGAGCTCGTCCACAGCTGCAGCCTCGCCGCGCTCCAGGCGGCGCCGCACCGCTCTCTCCTCGGAATCCACGGCATCGCGGTGCAATCCATAATTGCCCTCGCGCTCCTCACCGACTAGCTGACCGCGAGCGGCGTCCTCCTCCGCGGCTAGCGCCTCCACTACTCGCTCGTGCGTCGCGCTCCCGTACTCCTCTCCGAGCTCGTCCACAGCTGCAGCCTCGCCGCGCTCCAGGCAGCGGCGCACCGCTCTCTCCTCGGAATCCACGGCATCGCGGTGTAATCCACACGTGTCCTCGCGCTCCTCGCCGACTAGCTGACCGCGAGCGGCGTCCTCCTCCGCGGCTAGCGCCTCCACTACTCGCTCGTGCGTCGCGCTCCTGTACTCCTCTCCGAGCTCGTCCACAGCTGCAGCCTCGCCGCGCTCCAGGCAGCGGCGCACCGCTCTCTCCTCGGAATCCACGGCATCGCGGTGCAATCCATACGTGTCCTCGCGCTCCTCGCCGACTAGCTGACCGCGAGCGGCGTCCTCCTCCGCGGCTAGCGCCTCCACTACTCGCTCGTGCGTCGCGCTCCTGTACTCCTCTCCGAGCTCGTCCACAGCTGCAGCCTCGCCGCGCTCCAGGCAGCGGCGCACCGCTCTCTCCTCGGAATCCACGGCATCGCGGTGTAATCCACACGTGTCCTCGCGCTCCTCGCCGACTAGCTGACCGCGAGCGGCGTCCTCCTCCGCGGCTAGCGCCTCCACTGCTCGCTCGTGCGTCGCGCTCCTGTACTCCTCTCCGAGCT
>NW_899635.1:0-894 GCF_000209065.1 Trypanosoma cruzi | reverse complement strand
GCTGACGCGTGACGAATAACAACACGCCCCAATAAGCAGAAAAGAAGTAAGACAAAATGGCGCTGAGCGGCACACCCGGTAAGCCAAAAATACGCAATCACCAATAAAAAAGCCGGCGATCACCCAGCAGGCACATCAAGCCTCCTAAAAGCCAACCTGGAACAGACAAAAAAAAGAGACAATCATAGAAAACAAAGATCCCCGCCCCCAAACAGGAAAAACATTAAAGAAAACGCGATTCTTTTTTTTGTCCTTACTGCCGGGGTTGGCCGCTGCAAGAAATAAAAAATGGTAGGGCGGTGGCCCCGGACGTTGGATACAGGACGACGTGTCGAATTATCCAAGTTTGCAGCGGCTGCCCCGGACGTTAGATACAGGACGACGTGTCGAATTATCCAAGTTTGCAGCGGCTGCCCCGGACGTTGGATACAACACGACGAATCGTAGTAACCACGCTGCGGCTGCGGCCCCGTACGAGAGATATATGACGAACTTATCGTAGTAACCACGCTGCGGCGGCGCACCCTAAACATGTCGTTTTCGTTTTCCAGGGGACAACGCAAATGTGCTCGATTGTTCGAAGATCGAAATTAATACTTTACGTGAAAAGGGGTCGCGCGACCGCATTTCTATAGCTCAGTGGCAAACACGCTCACAATGTCATCCGGGGACGCGGGTTCGATTCCCGCAGAAGCCTAAGTTTTTTCCATTTTTTTTTGAATTCTTGTTTCATATTGCTTTTTAAACTTCTGGTTTGCAGGACGGTGTGCGAGTTCTGCAATCGCACTGATTCCACCTGTTTCGTGGTTTGTGCGGCTGCGGCTGCGGTGGTGGCCGCGTGAGAGTGAGTGTAAGAGAGCCATGCACCGCTCGCACACACACTCTTCCTTCTCT
>NW_899634.1:0-894 GCF_000209065.1 Trypanosoma cruzi | reverse complement strand
GGGCTTCTGCGGGAATCGAACCCGCGTCCCCGGATGACATTGTGAGCGTGTTTGCCACTGAGCTATAAAAATGCGGTCGCGCGACCCCTTTTCACGTAAAGTATTAATTTCGATCTTCGAACAATCGAGCACATTTGCGTTGTCCCCTGGAAAACGAAAACGACATGTTTAGGGTGCGCCGCCGCAGCGTGGTTACTACGATAAGTTCGTCATATATCTCTCGTACGGGGCCGCAGCCGCAGCGTGGTTACTACGATTCGTCGTGTTGTATCCAACGTCCGGGGCAGCCGCTGCAACTTGGATAATTCGACACGTCGTCCTGTATCTAACGTCCGGGGCAGCCGCTGCAAACTTGGATAATTCGACACGTCGTCCTGTATCCAACGTCCGGGGCCACCGCCCTACCATTTTTTATTTCTTGCGGCGGCCAACCCCGGCAGTAAGGACAAAAAAAAGAATCGCGTTTTCTTTAATGTTTTTCCTGTTTGGGGGCGGAGATCTTTGTTTTCTATGATTGTCTCTTTTTTTTTGTCTGTTCCAGGTTGGTTTTTAGGAGGCTTGATGTGCCTGCTGGGTGATCGCCGGCTTTTTTATTGGTGATTGCGTATTTTTGGCTTTCCGGTGTGCCGTTCAGCGCCATTTTGTTTTACTTTTTTTCTGCTTATTGGGGCGTGTTGTTATTCTTCATGCGTCAGCACACACCGAGCAACATGTCAAAAAAAAAAAATGCAGGTTTTTTCCCCCTCGTGAGGGCCTCGGCATCCACAATCCTGTGCGTGCGTGCATTCTCAGCGTTTTAAGCACGGCATGTGTGTGCATGTGTGTGTGTGTTTGTCAGCGCCTATACTTGCAGAGCAGCTGTGCGCCACAAGAGAGTCTGAAGAAAGCAACGGC
>NW_899633.1:0-894 GCF_000209065.1 Trypanosoma cruzi | reverse complement strand
CTGGCGATGCCCGGCGCCCGCGTGCAGCACCGCGTGATCGGTGTCGTTGGCGTGCTATACGGTGTGGCATTCCCTGCTGGCGTGTGCTACTTGATTGCCCGCCACACGGGCGCGAGCTTCACGAGGTACTGGCAGTTTTCGAGGAAGCCGCTGCACGAGCGCCTGCTGTACCCCGTCGGGTATTGGCACCCCGCGGCGCAGCAGCGGATGTACGGCGGCATGCTGACGAACATGAGGGGCAGCCACGCGTACTGGTGCGTGTTCCAGCTGTCGGTGCTGTGTGTGGTGGGCCTGATTGCGGCTGTGCACCCGCCCGTGGGAGGCTGCCACGTCCAGTACTTCTGCATGGCGGCTGTGCTGCTTGCGTGCGCGGGCGTGGTTGCCTTCACGAACATGATGCGCTCGGCCTTCCTGACGGTGATGCACACTGCGGGCTTTGTGCTCCTTGCGGTGCTGTGCCTGGTCAGCGCGGCGAACCATCTTGCGCCGAGCGACGGCGGTGCGAGGGCGTACGCGGCGATCGTGCTGCTGCTGACGACCGTGCTGCTTGCGGTCATTGTGTACAGCGTCGTTGTGTGGTACGCGGAGGACCGCGACTGGCAGGAGCTGCGCGAGCCGCGGCGTGGTGTGCTGGAGGCGCTGCTGCGCGATGACGAGGATGGCGACGAGGACGCGCAGAAGCCTCACGACAGGACGTCATCTTCATACGCCTCAGGCACCACCGTTGCGTCGTCGTACCGACCACCCGCAATGCCGTAGCAGCCCATGGCTGGTGACACCCGCTCAGACGCGCTGAGCCTACTGGACCGTGCATCCAGTGCGGGCCACAAAATTGGTCACGCTCTTCTCTGACGTGCAACGCTTAAAATTGGCAGACGTGCGGTGTTGGTTTAT
>NW_899632.1:0-894 GCF_000209065.1 Trypanosoma cruzi | reverse complement strand
CTCGAAGCGCAGGCCTCGGGTGTAGTTGAGGTACGCGGCAAACTCCGCGGGAAAGCCCTTGCACAGCGTCTCCACGGGCGTTGTCTGCTTGCGCTCGGATATGCGAGAGTACTTTTCCTGCTTCGTGTGCGCTTTCAGGCCCTGCCACGGCAGTGAGCCACGCAAGAAATACATCAGGATGTAGCCGATGCCCTCCAGGTCGTCGCGACGGCTCTGCTCAATGCCAAGATGCGTGTTGATCGAGCAGTACCGTGCCGTTCCCGTCAGGCTTTTCCCCTCCTTGTACGGGATGTGCTGGTGCGTGCGGGGGTCGCGGTACTTCTTGGCGAGACCAAAATCAACGACGTAGACGTGGTGCCCCTTCTTCCCGGTGCCCATCAAGAAATTGTCCGGCTTCATGTCACGGTGGATGACGCTCTTGCTGTGGACAAACTCGATGCGCGCAATCATCTGCTCCGCCAGCATCAGCGTTGTCTTCAGCGACAGCTTCCTATCACAGAAGCTGAAAAGGTCCTCGAGCGAGGGTCCCAGCAGGTCCATCACCATCACGTTGAACTCGCCCTCCACGCCAAAAAAAAGAATGTTGGGGATGCCCACGACCCCGCCGCCTGCGTTGAGAATGCGGTAGAATCGGACCTCAAAGGCAAGCTGTGGATGGCGCGTCTTCGCCTGCTCCAGCTTGATGGCCACGGTCTCGCCCGTCTGTATGTTTGTGCCGCGGAAGATCTCGCCGAACGACCCCGCCCCAATCTTCTTGCCGAGGCGGAAGCGGTTACCCACTCGAAACTCTAAGCTCATCGTGTGTTGCGTGAGGTGTTTGTGTGACGTTCACTCCTACCTTGCCGGCAAAAAAAGAGGAGAAAAAAAAGCAGCGCCCATTTTTTGGCAGGGGCA
>NW_899631.1:0-894 GCF_000209065.1 Trypanosoma cruzi | reverse complement strand
ATTCCTCCAAGCAGCGGATAATTCAGGGTTGTTTGGCGTCCAGTGTGTGCACACGCAAACATACATTGAAAGAGAGTGTCTCTGACTACCGCCATTCATAATTCAAAACAAAAATTTAGACCACAGCGTGTGGTGCAGCAGCCGCTCGAAAACGATCCGCCGAGTGCAGCACCATTGTGGGCAAGAGCTCGCGAAATTCCTCCAAGCAGCGGATAGTTCAGGGTTGTTTGGTGTCCAGTGTGTGAACACGCAAACATACATTGAAAGAGAGTGTCTCTGACTCCCGCCATTCATAATTCGAAACAAAAATTTAGACCACAGCGTGTGGTGCAGCAGCCACTCGAAAACGATCCGCCGAGTGCAGCACCATTGTGGGCAAGATCTCGCGAAATCCCTCCAAGCAGCGGATAATTCAGGGTTGTTTGGTGTCCAGTGTGTGCACACGCAAACATACATTGAAAGAGAGTGTCTCTGACTCCCGCCATTCATAATTCAAAACAAAAATTTAGACCACAGCGTGTGGTGCAGCAGCCGCTCGAAAACGATCCGCCGAGTGCAGCACCATTGTGGGCAAGAGCTCGCGAAATTCCTCCAAGCAGCGGATAATTCAGGGTTGTTTGGTGTCCAGTGTGTGCACACGCAAACATACATTGAAAGAGAGTGTCTCTGACTCCCGCCATTCATAATTCAAAACAAAAATTTAGACCACAGCGTGTGGTGCAGCAGCCGCTCGAAAACGATCCGCCGAGTGCAGCACCCTTGTGGGCAGGAGCTCGCGAAATTCCTCCAAGCAGCGGATAATTCAGGGTTGTTTGGTGTCCCAGTGTGTGCACACGCAAACATACATTGAAAGAGAGTGTCTCTGACTCCCGCCATTCATAATTCCCAACAAAA
>NW_899630.1:0-894 GCF_000209065.1 Trypanosoma cruzi | reverse complement strand
TGTTTGCGTGTTCACACACTGGGACACCAAACAACCCTGAATTATCCGCTGCTTGGAGGAATTTCGCGAGCTCTTGCCCACACGGGTGCTGCACTCGGCTGATCGTTTTCGAGCGGTCGCTGCATCACACGTTGTGGTCTAAATTTTTGTTTCCGATTGTGAATGGTGGGAGTCAGAGACACTCTCTGTCAATATCTGTTTGCGTGTTCACACACTGGACACCAAACAACCCTGAACTATCCGCTGCTTGGAGGAATTTCGCGAGCTCTTGCCCACACGGGTGCTGCACTCGGCTGTTCGTTTTCGAGCGGCTGCTGCATCACACGTTGTGGTCCAAGTTTTTGTTTCCGATTATGAATGTTAGGAGTCAGAGACACTCTCTGTCACTATCTGTTTGCGTGTTCACACACTGGACACCAAACAACCCTGAACTATCCGCTGCTTGGAGGAATTTCGCGAGCTCTTGCCCACACGGGTGCTGCACTCGGCTGATCGTTTTCGAGCGGCTGCTGCATCACACGTTGTGGTCCAAGTTTTTGTTTCCGATTGTGAATGGTGGGAGTCAGAGACACTCTCTGTCAATATCTGTTTGCGTGTTCACACACTGGACACCAAACAACCCTGAACTATCCGCTGCTTGGAGGAATTTCGCGAGCTCTTGCCCACACGGGTGCTGCACTCGGCTGATCGTTTTCGAGCGGCTGCTGCATCACACGTTGTGGTCCAAATTTTTGTTTCCGATTGTGAATGGTGGGAGTCAGAGACACTCTCTGTCAATATCTGTTTGCGTGTTCACACACTGGACACCAAACAACCCTGAACTATCCGCTGCTTGGAGGAATTTCGCGAGCTCTTGCCCACACGGGTGCTGCACTCGGCTGATCGTTTTCGAGC
>NW_899629.1:0-894 GCF_000209065.1 Trypanosoma cruzi | reverse complement strand
ACTCCCGCATGCAGTTTTTGAAGAAACATGTTGGCAGTGGGAATGGCGTCTTCCCGGGACTGCCCCTTGACGATAATAGAGGTCGTCCGCATACATGTCTGCTGTGACACCCGCAAAGCTGTTCAGCAGATTGAGAAGTGGGTGTGCGTAAAGGGAGAACAAATATGGTCCCAGCACGGACCCCTGAGGAACTCCTCGCAGCATGGGACGCCGATCGCTTTGTCTGTGGCCAACTCGTGTCTTCGCGTAGCGACCACATAGAAAGTTTCTAAGCCACCTTCTACAATCCACCCCCGGAATATTAGCCAGCAAGCGACTGAGGACTCGATGGTCTATGGAGTCAAAAGCCTTGTTGAAATCAACCAACACCAGCAGAGTCCGATGGGGTCTGTGGCGGAGTTGATTGCCAATACCGCTCTTCTTGGGAAGGCTCACTTGGAAATAGTGATTTCTATTATGCTCCACTTTGTGTATCAGGTGTGCCAGCTGCATCGTCGTAGTACGCACACTACGATATGCATACTGGTGGGGGTGCGGCGTCCACACCCAAAGCAATCTCTTCAGTACCATTTTCTCAGCAACCTTACTCACAATGGAAGTAAGGCTGATGGGTCGATATGACTCAAGCAGTTCCGGCGACTTACCGGGTTTTAAGAGTGGACGATGGTAGCGCGTCCCCACTCAGCCGGAATCGTACCGGTCGTCCAGCTGTGGTTAATGCAACGAAGAAGGAATCGGAGCCCCTTTGACGAAATATGTCGCAGTGCCTCACTGTAGACTTCATCCGGTCCGGGGCCTTGCCATACGGCGCATTACGTAGCGCAGCAAGCAGTTCCGTACGATTAAAAGGTGCATCAAGAGGGGGGTGAAGATGAGCAACTAAACCAGATTTGG
>NW_899628.1:0-894 GCF_000209065.1 Trypanosoma cruzi | reverse complement strand
TTTCTACTCTTCCCTCTTTAATTGTTTGTTGCTGCACTCTTCCTGTGAGGGGTGCCGTGTGTTTCCGCCCAACTGCTCCACTCGCACACCACCGACACGCTCATGACGACGGCCCTGTGCGCCTCGCCTGCTGCACGCATGAGGAGGGGCCGCGACGAACGGCGCGCTGAGGGAGCCGTGACGTGTGGGCGTGCGGCGAGGGCCTGTGGGGCGGAGCACACATTTCTTCCCTCTTGTTTTGTTTTCTTGCGGCCAGGGCGGGCAGACACCCGCAGCGCCACACACACAGCCACGCCCTGCCGCCGTGTTTTTTTTTGTTTTGTTTTTTTGTGGATGGTGTGTGCTGCCACCGTGCGTGGTTGTTGAGGTCTGGCCGTACCGCATGTATCGCTGCCGTCCAGCTGTGCCTCTTGCTGTGCTGATGTGTTTCCTTTTCTTTTTTCTCAGCACACACACACACAAGCATTTGCACAGTGCTCTGCAGGAATGCTCTTGGCGACGGCGGGGCGTCGAATTGCGTATCCCGTGCTGAAATGGCGAGGTCGCCGCGCGTCTGCCTACGGTGGGATCACGGGGCCGTTGTATGGATGCGTGTGGGACGCCTCCTTTTCATTTGGTTGGATGCCGGCTGGGGCGGCTGCACGATGCCCGCCATGCGTGAAGGCGCTGCCTGCTCTTGGGGTCATTCTTCTCTCCCCTATGTATTTACTCTGCCGGGTGCGTGCGTTGCTCTTTGTGTGCTGACGCGTGGCGGACGGTGCCACGATGGCCTCCTCTTATGATGACAGTCGCTGTGCTCTCGGCACACATCCACACACACTTTATTTTCTCTCTGTGTGGGAGTGAATAAGTCGGGAGCGTGGTCTACGGCAGCGGTTTTTGTGCAGCGGAGGA
>NW_899627.1:0-894 GCF_000209065.1 Trypanosoma cruzi | reverse complement strand
CGACACGCACCGCTGCCGTCCTGCCTGACTGCATGGGCGGAGCACCGTAACTGTTTCTGTTTTGTTTTATTGCATTGAGTGGGCAACCTCTCTCTCTCTCCCTGTGTGTGTGTTTTGCTTACGGGGAGCAATGAGAGTGTGTGCGCTGGTCGTCCCACGCTTCGGCTTTTTGTTTTGTTTTTCATTGTTTTGTGGTTGAGAGCACCCATTCCGCGGGCTGCGTGTGTGTGTTTGTGTGTGATGATATGAGTAATTTGTGCGTGTGTGCTATCTGCCTCTCTCTGCCGTTGCTTTCTTCTGACTCTCTTGTGGCGCACAGCTGCTCTGCAATTATAGGCGCTGCCAAACACACAAGCACATGCACACACATGCCGTGTTTAAAACGCTGAGAATGCACGCACGCACAGGATTGTGGCTGCGGAGGCCCTCGCGAGGGGCGAAGAAGCCTGCGTTTTGTTTTTTTGACATGTTGCTCGGTGTGTGCTGACGCGTGACGAATAACAACACGCCCCAATAAGCAGAAAAGAAGTAAAACAAAATGGCACTGAGCGGCACACCGGTAAGCCAAAAATACGCAATCACCAATAAAAAAGCCGGCGATCACCCAGCAGGCACATCAAGCCTCCTAAAACCAACCTGGAATAGACAAAAAAAAAGGGGGGGGGGCAATCATAGAAAACAAAGATCCGCCCCCCCAAACAGGAAAAGCATTAAAAAAAAACGCGATCCTATTTTTTGTCCTTACTGCCGGGGTTGGCCGCCGCAGGGAATAAAAAAGAGTAGGGCGGTGGCCCCGGACGAGAGATACATGACGACGTGTCGAATTATCCAAGTTGCAGCGGCTGCCCCGGACGAGAGAAACATGACGACGTGTCGAATTATCCAAGTTGCGGC
>NW_899626.1:0-894 GCF_000209065.1 Trypanosoma cruzi | reverse complement strand
TTGTTTCCAATTATGAATGATGGGGGTCAGAGGTACTCTCTGTCAATATCTGTTTGCGTGTTCACACACTGGACACCAAACAACCCTGAATTATCCGCTGCTTGGAGGAATTTCGCGAGCTCTTGCCCACACGGGTGCTGCACTCGGCTGATCGTTTTCGAGCGGCTGCTGCATCACATGTTGTGGTCTAAATTTTTGTTTCCAATTATGAATGATGGGGGTCAGAGGTACTCTCTGTCAATATCTGTTTGCGTGTTCACACACTGGACACCAAACAACCCTGAATTATCCGCTGCTTGGAGGAATTTCGCGAGCTCTTGCCCACACGGGTGCTGCACTCGGCTGATCGTTTTCGAGCGGCTGCTGCATCACATGTTGTGGTCTAAATTTTTGTTTCCAATTATGAATGATGGGGGTCAGAGGTACTCTCTGTCACTATCTGTTTGCGTGTTCACACACTGGACACCAAACAACCCTGAATTATCCGCTGCTTGGAGGAATTTCGCGAGCTCTTGCCCACACGGGTGCTGCACTCGGCTGATCGTTTTCGAGCGGCTGCTGCATCACATGTTGTGGTCTAAATTTTTGTTTCCAATTATGAATGATGGGGGTCAGAGGCACTCTCTGTCAATATCTGTTTGCGTGTTCACACACTGGACACCAAACAACCCTGAATTATCCGCTGCTTGGAGGAATTTCGCGAGCTCTTGCCCACACGGGTGCTGCACTCGGCTGATCGTTTTCGAGCGGCTGCTACATCACATGTTGTGGTCTAAATTTTTGTTTCCAATTATGAATGGTGGGGGTCAGAGGTACTCTCTGTCACTATCTGTTTGCGTGTTCACACACTGGACACCAAACAACCCTGAATTATCCGCTGCTTGGAGGAATTTC
>NW_899625.1:0-894 GCF_000209065.1 Trypanosoma cruzi | reverse complement strand
CAGCGTCGGAACCATCGCCGGGGATGCCGCTTCGAGGCGCCATCACAACACCCGTGCAGTGAAGCATTCCACTCACACCACCCAACTGCGGCCAGCAGATGCCGCCGGCTCCAAAGGACACTCGCGGCTGTTTCGTCCCGCTGTCCCAGTGGCGTTGGGCGTGGCACTCGCACGGCGGGGCTGTCGGTGCGCCATGCAGCCGCACTGCAACGCCTGTCGGTGAAACAATCAAGGTCCACCGCCTCCGCAGCAAAGCAACGTGCAATCGGCCACAACACCGCCACATTATCGTCCTTTTCTATTTTATTTTGTTTAATTCTCGTTGTCTGTTTGTTTTCCCTATCACTAACACTAGTAATAAATGTGCACCTTCACAAATAAAAATAGAGGAGGCACGATCCCACCGTCCCGCCGCGGGTCAACACTCTCCTCCACCCACCACCATTGCAGCATAGGAGACCGCAGTTACATCGCAGAGTCAGCACCACAATGTGCACCACACCATCGTGCAGTGAACGATGGGCGGGACGCAGCCATGCATCGCCCCGCTCCATTTTCCCACCCCTCAAGTATTGCGTGCCCACACAAAGTAGCAAACACAATAAACGTGCACACAAACCCAATCAACACCCTCACTCGCTGAAGCACATTCTTCACATGGAGTGACAACATTTGGGGACACACCAGCAGTAGCTGGCTGCATGGAATTTCCCTGCCAACCCTGCGGAGTCAAAGTGGCAGCCCCTCGGTGTTGCCCGCAGTTCACATGGCGGGAAGAATTCCACGCACGCATAGTTCCGGACACCTCGCTGTTTGAGTGCCCAACAGAACGTAAGAAAAATAACTGCGCGCAGGATGGCGTTTAAATAAGTAAACTCTTCAGCCTGTTTTGTT
>NW_899624.1:0-894 GCF_000209065.1 Trypanosoma cruzi | reverse complement strand
AACTCCAAGTGGTAGTCCACTGTTTTGGTGGACGAGGTGCGTGCGTGTCTGACAAGACCACCAGAGCGGTGACAAGATGCAGCGATGAGGAAATGTGCGTCTCGGAGTTGAGAAGTTTGAGGGGGCATGGGAGGAATGTGTATATTATCTACGGTGTGGCAAAGGAGGGAACGCCGCCACCGAGACATTTTGCGCCTACTTCTGGATGGGGCATGATTGCGGTGTCATTCCAAAGGTAGCCAACTATGATGAGTGGGCGAAGCAACTACAAGCCGCGCGAATCATCGTGAATTGCCCCGACGAGGTGGATGTGAAGGCGATGTGCGCCTGGATGGCGCGTGATGGGACCAAAGAGAAACAAGCGGAATGCTGGAAAGAGGTCAAAAAACAAATGCATCTTTTGGGACCGATTCCACGTCACGTCTTTGATGAGGAGGCGTTTAGTGGACGCTGTGGAGCGGTGAAGTTTGCATTGCAATCGATCAACGAGGGAACTGCGAAGGAGTACTTTTCACGGGGAGGTGAGTCGCCACGGTATTCTGAGGATCCGTCCCACAAGCCTGTGAAAGTTGTTCGAGAAATATACGCAGGCGGAGTGACCCCTTTCAATGCAGCGATATCTGATTGCCTCGGGGAACGGACATTGGAACGCCTCCCAAGTGTAGCAGAATAAAATGGCTTTTTGAGGCTGATGTTGGCGTCGAGGGATAATATTTTGTCAATATTTTTTGGATGGCTTGCTTTGAAATCGTTCACGGAGAGTGCCTTTGCCAAGGCAATAGCGACGAAACTCACGGAGTTTGAGCCGCCAACAGGACGTCAAGCAAAGCCCTGCGTCTTGAAGTTGGCCCTGAATTGCATCCCAAGGGAGATGAGGGTTTGCTGCCGAGTGAA
>NW_899623.1:0-894 GCF_000209065.1 Trypanosoma cruzi | reverse complement strand
GCACTCTCTTTCAATGTCTGTTTGCGTGTTCACACACTGAACGCCAAACAACCCGGAACTATCCGCTGCTTGGAGGAATGTCGCGAGATCTTGCCCACAAGGGTGCTGCAGTCGGATAATCGTTTTCGAGCGGCTGCTGCACCACACGCTGTGGTCTAAATTTTTGTTTCGAATTATGAATGGTGGTGGTCAGAGGCACTCTCTTTCAATGTCTGTTTGCGTGTTCACACACTGGACGCCAAACAACCCTGAATTATCCGCTGCTTGGAGGAATGTCGCGAGCTCTTGCCCACAAGGGTGCTGCACTCGCCGGATCGTTTTCGAGCGGCTGCTGCACCACACGCTGTGGTCTAAATTTTTGTTTCGAATTATGAATGGTGGTGGTCAGAGGCACTCTCTTTCAATGTCTGTTTGCGTGTTCACACACTGGACGCCAAACAACCCTAAACCATCCGCTGCTTGGAGGAATTTCGCGAGATCTTGCCCACAAGGGTGCTGCAGTCGGATAATCGTTTTCGAGTGGCTGCTGCACCACACGCTGTGGTCTAAATTTTTGTTTCGAATTATGAATGGTGGTGGTCAGAGGCACTCTCTTTCAATGTCTGTTTGCGTGTTCACACACTGGACGCCAAACAACCCTGAATTATCCGCTGCTTGGAGGAATGTCGCGAGATCTTGCCCACAAGGGTGCTGCAGTCGGATAATTGTTTTCGAGCGGCTGCTGCACCACACGCTGTGGTCTAAATTTTTGTTTCGAATTATGAATGGTGGTGGTCAGAGGCACTCTCTTTCAATGTCTGTTTGAGTGTTCACACACTGGACGCCAAACAACCCTGAACTATCCGCTGCTTGGAGGAATGTCGCGAGATCTTGCCCACCAAGGGTGCTGCTTCC
>NW_899622.1:0-894 GCF_000209065.1 Trypanosoma cruzi | reverse complement strand
AATTATCGCCTCCAGTCCTTGATGGTATATATGACTGTCCCAGAGTTCACGATGTAAATTCAGGTCACCCGCGATAATCTCTTCGGGTCCAAGCGACGAACGATATTAATAAATGCTGATTCTTGAACAGTTTCCGTGGGGGGTTGTAGAGATTCACTACGCAAATGCTGCGACAGCCCGGTGGAAATACACGGACAGCAATGGTCTCCAGGAGGTCGGTGCCAGGGAGCGACAGACACTCGCACGGCAGAGAGTGGCGCACCAGAACGGCAACGCCACCACCGCGCCCAGTGCGGCCTGAAGTTAGTCACTATGGCCAGAGCATGTTGTCGCTACGTCACCACGGTTACTTATTTCCTGCAGAAGAACGGTGTCAGATGGACGCTGCTCCAGTCGCGCAGCAAATGCAATCTTTTTACGGACGAGAGGCCTGCAATGTTAAGCTGCCAAATATTGATGAAGCCATCCTCCTCGGGCCAGGGTTCTTGTGGACGTCACCGCCACGGGTGATATCAACGGAGTGACCGCAGCGAAACGGCCGTGCAGTTCTGTCCGACAGTCTGCAGGCAGACCGCCTCACCTCCCCGCACCGGGCATGGCGTGGAACCTTCTCGAGGAGTGAAGTCGTCTTGGTCTCCGTCGTGCTCGCAGCAACGCCCTGCTGCAGAGATATTATACGCAGCCAGAGCCCAGCACCGCGAAAGGGCACGGACCCCATTGCTGGAGTACACTGCAATACCCATATATCGTGTAATTGTCGTTAATTTCTTACCCACAGTCACAAAAAAAGGAAAATCATTTAGGGGCACACACAACCACAGCGGGGCGTCAGAAAACAAACAAACAGGATGAATGCTGAAACGCAACACTGCGCGGCTGCCCACGCTGCGGCAA
>NW_899621.1:0-894 GCF_000209065.1 Trypanosoma cruzi | reverse complement strand
CTTCACTGGCAGCAACACGTGAGAGCATATAAATATTTCTGTGTGGGCGGTGTGTGTGTGCTGTTTTTGTTCCTTTCAGGGCCTTCGAATTTCACGGTGGCGTTTAGCGCTTGTGTTCCTTCTTTCCTAGCGTGTGTATGCGTGAGTCAGAGAGAAAAGAGAGTACAGCAGCAACAGCGGCAATACACCAGACACGTCAGTGGGGAGCAGAGCAGAGCACCCACGCAGAGAGCGAGTCATAAGACAATCCGTAAGGGACACCACGGAGGACCATCGCCCACAGAAAAGAGCAGCAACACGGCAAGTCACGGCGGGCCGTCGGTGTGTGCGGGCCAGCCCTCACGCGGTGCAACACGCCACACCCAACAGGGAATGACAGACAGACAGGCGGAGAGAGATGAATGGATGCCGTCAAGAGGCACTCACAATCCACATGGCCCGTGAGCATGCGGCCACTCCACGCAGGAACACAGGAGGAGAGGGGGAAAAGCAAGAAGCAGCAAAAAACACACGGAAGGAACAAAAGACAGGCGGGAAAAGCATCGCCACGGCCCTCGCCCTGGCCGGCGACTCCACACCAGCCCTCACACACACAAACACCATCGCAGTGCTGCCAGTACGCGGGTAAGAAGATTCGGCCCTCCACACAACAAACTCACACACCGCCAGCAATCAACCACCAATGAACGAGGAAGAGAAGAGACACACCGCCACCGCCTCCAGTTCAGTCCCACGGCCAACGGGATACAGCCACAGCCCGCTGCCTGCACACAACGCACACGGAGCTAGCAATCACCCAAAGAGCCACACGCGGAAGCGGATCCTCATCCAGCCATGACGCGGCGACAAAATTTCCTGCCATTACACCCACAATGGGAATTCGGTGCCCAACTC
>NW_899620.1:0-894 GCF_000209065.1 Trypanosoma cruzi | reverse complement strand
GGACACCAAACAACCCTGAACTATCCGCTGCTTGAGGAATTTCGCGAGCTCTTGCCCACACGGGTGCTGCACTCGGCTGATCGTTTTCGAGCGGCTGCTGCATCACACGTTGTGGTCCAAATTTTTGTTTCCGATTGTGAATGGTGGGAGTCAGAGGCACTCTCTGTCAATATCTGTTTGCGTGTTCACACACTGGACACCAAACAACCCTGAACTATCCGCTGCTTGGAGGAATTTCGCGAGCTCTTGCCCACACGGGTGCTGCACTCGGCTGATCGTTTTCGAGCGGCCGCTGCATCACACGTTGTGGTCCAAATTTTTGTTTCCGATTGTGAATGGTGGGAGTCAGAGGCACTCTCTGTCAATATCTGTTTGCGTGTTCACACACTGGACACCAAACAACCCTGAACTATCCGCTGCTTGGAGGAATTTCGCGAGCTCTTGCCCACACGGGTGCTGCACTCGGCTGATCGTTTTCGAGCGGCCGCTGCATCACACGTTGTGGTCCAAATTTTTGTTTCCGATTGTGAATGGTGGGAGTCAGAGGCACTCTCTGTCAATATCTGTTTGCGTGTTCACACGCTGGACACCAAACAACCCTGAACTATCCGCTGCTTGGAGGAATTTCGCGAGCTCTTGCCCACACGGGTGCTGCACTCGGCTGATCGTTTTCGAGCGGCCGCTGCATCACACGTTGTGGTCCAAATTTTTGTTTCCGATTGTGAATGGTGGGAGTCAGAGGCACTCTCTGTCAATATCTGTTTGCGTGTTCACACACTGGACACCAAACAACCCTGAACTATCCGCTGCTTGGAGGAATTTCGCGAGCTCTTGCCCACACAGGTGCTGCACTCGGCTGATCGCTTTCGAGCGGCTGCTGCATCACACGTTGTG
>NW_899619.1:0-894 GCF_000209065.1 Trypanosoma cruzi | reverse complement strand
AGGGCGTCTGAGCGAATCAGTTTGGGCATTTTGAGTGACCACTTGTACCCCGCACTAGATGCACGTTTTGTGGAGGGGCAAAGGCTGGTGAAGTTGCGTCACTGGGGGCAGGTGGGGGAACTCCGTTGGGGTGGAAAGTGGCGGGCGATGAGCACACGATGGACCACGATCCTTCGCGATCTTCTGAAGTTTGATGAAGACGACAGGGAAACGTTTTGGATGAGTTTGGATGAGGTGTTTTTTTACTTCACGGACCTTATCATGACAGCGGGGACAAAGCACACGTCATGGGTATCGGCGGACTTTGCCGATTGCCCGAAAGAGTGTGGCACTCCAGTAATGGAGGGGGCCCAGTTCACTCTTCGGCTTGGAGATTTTCCACCCGACCTGAATAAGACACAGATTTCGTTAGGCCTCCACCAGCCAGATGCACGCGCCAGAGTCATACGACAAAGGAATGCTCTGGCGACATACCGCACAGCCATCGGCCTGGCAGTTGTGGCCACGGAAGACAACACCGTATGGCTAAAGGAGGTGCGGGAAGCCGACGTGGTGAAATGTTTAGAGCCGTGTAAATGTCGAGATGTCATGTGTTCTCTAAATATCGACATGGAGAATGTTAAGGGGAGCAAACGCCTGACGCTTATTGCGTTTAGGGAAGATCAGAAGGCTGCGAATGTACCATTTCTGTTATCTGCGTGGTCTGATAATTGCGAGGTTGCGTTAACTCCGATCACGCGAGATATCAAAACGACAGTAAGTGGGGAGTGGCCGATTGGATACCCTGTTGGGTCACCCTCATCGTCTTTCTGGAGAGACTGTCCACAGTACTTTGTATTTCCCAGTGAATCCACGGAGTTCCTTTTTGTTCTTCGTCAGGATTTACCAGTGGGG
>NW_899618.1:0-894 GCF_000209065.1 Trypanosoma cruzi | reverse complement strand
CCAGAGTACCGTCGCTCCCGTGTCAATAGATGCTGCTCCCACAAATGTTCCACGCATCCCCCTCCTCATCCTCGTCTCCGTCGACCTCGCTACCGCCAAGGAGAGCAACAGCAAATACCTGTCTTCTCATCGTCCCCATTTATCTGCCGCAGAGAGTCTATTATTTGGCTGCTGCTGGACCATTGCACATCTGCGGAAGAGGCCGAGGCCGCCCTCATCGTCGCTGGAAAGGACATCCGGCGGCTCCAAAACGTGCACGCCCTCAAGAACAAATTCCGACCCGCACCGTGGCCGAGAGACGGCAGCTCTTGTTGGCAACTGGCAACGAGGCATCGTTTGTTGTTTTTTTTGTCCGCAGCAAAAAGTGGGCCAAAGTCCCTCAACACGCTCGCCGCCCTCCCCCTCCGTGTGTCCTTCGTGTGTGTGTGTGTATTTCCTCCACGCACGTTGGGCGTGCAGACCGGCACCACAAACTCCAGTACTCTCGCTGTTGCCGGGCGAGAGAGAACTGAGGACGGACGTACACGGCAAAAGACAAAAAGAGCGCCATGAACCACAGCGCAACAACAAACGCACATTCATTTCTACCGCAGTCAAATACACGCGCACACGCACGCAAATGCCGTTTCGCTCTATTTTCCTTTTTCGTTTTAACCGTTGTCCAGCCCCTGATCTTCACTTACATTCATTACCGCCTTTTGCCAGCCGTGCGGCCTCGTCCCAAGCGGCCTAAATAAAGGCGCCCCGCCACGTACAAAACAAGACAAACAGCGCGGGTGAGGTACATGGTCAAATAATTCCCCACCCGGGAGTGGGGCAATGAAAAAAGAAAAAAAGGACAAAACAACAAGGCAGAAAAGTGGACGTGCGGGCAGCACAGAAAAAGCAAACACA
>NW_899617.1:0-894 GCF_000209065.1 Trypanosoma cruzi | reverse complement strand
GACAACAACATTAGATTTGGGTTTGGACTTCTCCTGGGGACTGATGCCGGGGGTGTGTTCGCCGTGGTCGTCTGGGAAGAAGCGGCAGCTTGAGACTGAGTGTCTCCCGCGCACACGGACGGGCAGCAGCACAGGGCGAGCACCAACAGGGCGCACAGCAGACGGCACGTCATCATCATCGTGAGTGTGGTCGTTCAGTGGTGTGGAGCTGACCTGCACAGTGAGGGACATGGAGAGCAACAGGGGAGACGAGAGGTGCAGCAGACACACACAGAGAGCACACCACATGAGGAGAGGGCAGCAGCCAGGCATGCACCGTACGCCGCACACCACGCACGACACACACTCCAATCCACGGCAGCAGGCACACACACACACACAGCCCTGCCGCAACACCAACACACAGATGGAAGAGGGAGAAGCAAACAGGAGCGGCACACAAGGCTCCACCGCATGTACATGCGGCGAGAGCGGTCCGTCGTGTCGGCACCCCTCACGGAGGGTGCGCACACACACAAGAAGGTGCAGCGCACACAGCAACACAAAAGCAAAGTAACAATAAAAAAAGGAGATCCCCGCACACCACGTGGATTGTTGGTTCACGGGAAGCGCAGCCACCACCGCAGCAGCAGCAGCAGACGCAAAGTTAAGCGCAAGGAATGGAATAAAGTCAGCCATTTATTCGTGTTTCTTTTTGGAGGATGGAAGATGCCTGCATATGTTGTTATTGTCTTTGCGGAGGGTAAACCTTCATGCCTGCATCGTGTGTTGGGGGTTCCTGCAGTGTGCACAACTGTTTTCTTCTCTTGAGAATTTTTATTGTGTTGGTGCAGCCAATAATTCAATTTGTGTTGTTCCTGCTTTTCGCTGGTAAGGTGCTGCAATAGATGTTTT
>NW_899616.1:0-894 GCF_000209065.1 Trypanosoma cruzi | reverse complement strand
ATGGGGGCAAGTTTCTGGGCGGAAGTGATGGCCGACATTGCCTGTCTTCCATGGGAGGCCGTGAAGATTAAAATACAGACTACATCTGTGTACCGTACGCAGATTGGCGTCGTTGTGCCCATGGTATGGGCGGCAGAAGGCTGCCGTGGGTTTTACAAGGGCCTCACGGCGCTTTGGTGCCGTCAGGTTCCCTACACGGTTGTGAAATTTATGAGTTTTGAAAGCATTGCACATCAATTATATAGTGTGTTTGGCAGTGTCCCGCAGAGTGCTACACCCAAGTCTGTTCAAATTTTTGTATCATTGTTAGCTGGGATGTTGGCGGGGGTGTTGTGCGGCATCGTTTCTCACCCTGCCGACACAATAGTGTCTAAGCTTAATCAGCGCATTGACAGTGTCCATGGCAAAGCTGGCACATTTTGCCATTTACTGTGGGATATTGGGTGGCGAGGGCTATGGAAAGGCATTGGGCCACGTTTATTGATGCTGGCGACTCTCACAGGCCTTCAGTGGTTACTTTACGATGGCTTTAAGGTGCTTGTCGGCTTTCCCACTACAGGAGGCGGCCATGCTTTGGCAGGGAACACGGCACCTTCCTTGAAGGCCGCGTGAATCTAAGTGCCAGGTGAAACGATGTGAAAAAGAAGCAGATGGCAAAAAAATTGTTCTTTTTTTTTTTTTTTTTTTCTGAACTGTGCGTTTTTTTTTTTTTTTTTTATTTGCACATTTTTTTTCCTTTTGGCTATGCTTTTTCCAAAAGGCTTTATGGATGGACGAGGGCGGGAGAAGATGACTCACAGTTCTTCGTGCGCGATGAGTTTGAGTGGCGGGCCGTTGTTGTTTTCACTACAAATAACGCGTTTTCAAATGGATTTTTTTTTTTTTTTGGGGGGG
>NW_899615.1:0-893 GCF_000209065.1 Trypanosoma cruzi | reverse complement strand
ATAATTCGAAAAAAAAATTTAGACCACAGCGTGTGGTGCAGCGGCCACTCGAAAACGATCCGCCGAGTGCAGCACCCCTGTGGGCAAGAGCTCGCGAAATTCCTCCAAGCAGCGGATAGTTCAGGGTTGTTTGGCGTCCAGTGTGTGAACACGCAAACAGACATTGAAAGAGAGTGTCTCTGACCACCACCATTCATAATTCGAAACAGAAATTTAGACCACAGCGTGCGGTGCAGCAGCCGCTCGAAAACGATCCGCCGAGTGCAGCACCCTTGTGGGCAAGATCTCGCGAAATTCCTCCAAGCAGCGGATAGTTCCGGGTTGTTTGGCGTCCAGTGTGTGAACACGCAAACAGACATTGAAAGAGAGTGTCTCTGACCACCACCATTCATAATTCGAAACAAAAATTTGGACCACAGCGTGTGGTGCAGCAGCCACTCGAAAACGATCCGCCGAGTGCAGCACCCCTGTGGGCAAGATCTCGCGAAATTCCTCCAAGCAGCGGATAGTTCCGGGTTGTTTGGCGTCCAGTGTGTGAACACGCAAACAGACATTGAAAGAGAGTGTCTCTGACCACCACCATTCATAATTCGAAACAAAAATTTGGACCACAGCGTGTGGTGCAGCAGCCACTCGAAAACGATCCGGCGAGTGCAGCACCCCTGTGGGCAAGAGCTCGCGAAATTCCTCCAAGCAGCGGATGGTTCCGGGTTGTTTGGCGTCCAGTGTGTGAACACGCAAACAGACATTGAAAGAGAGTGTCTCTGACCACCACCATTCATAATTCGAAACAAAAATTTAGACCACAACGTGTGGTGCAGCGGCCGCTCGAAAACGATCCGGCGAGTGCAGCACCCTTGTGGGCAGGAGCTCGCGAAATCCTCCAAGCAGCG
>NW_899614.1:0-893 GCF_000209065.1 Trypanosoma cruzi | reverse complement strand
GAAGGGCAGGGAGCGAGGTGCCCCAGTTTGTTCTGGGAAATGCGGCGCATGGACTCACCGTTGGGCTCGTGGGACCCTTGCGCGTCACTCACATGTGTGCGCTGGCGCGACAGTGCCGGTGAGGGAAGCCTGAGGAGCTGCGTGCTCACTCCGCGATGGACGTGGGCTGCGGGGCGTCTGGCAGATGCGGCTGAGCGGGGCATCCGATGTCATTTGCCTGGCCGACAACGAAATGTGACTCCGCTTATGGGAAAATGCAGGGATTTTGATTTGTCCCTTGCATTGCTTTCTTTTTCCCGTGAGACACACCGCATACCGAACGCCCACCCACCGTCATTCCTGCTTGCATATCTCCTGCGGGCTCGGCGACTCATTGTGGGTGCGTGCCCTCCATGAGGAATGCGCTCCCCTTCCCGGTTCCCGGAACTGTAGCCACATCCACCGGAGCCTGGGGGCTACACTTTTCTACTCCTTCCCCTTTTGGGTGCGTGTGGGGTGCTGGGTGCTGCTTCACAACCGTGTGTGTGTGTCTCCCTGTAGTGCGGCACATGTATTTCTCTCTCCCTCTTGTTGTTGTTGTTGTCCTTGCCTCACTGTGTAGATTTTCTCACAAAGTCGAGCGACTCTACGACGAATGATGATGATGGTAACTGTGCGGCGCCGCGTGGTGTGTGATCAGCTGGTCCTTGTGCTCTTGTGCTGCTGCTGCTGCTTGTCCGTCTGCGGGACTCCTGTGCCGGCAAAAACCCTTATGAGTGTGCATGTTTCTTGTTCGAGGACTGACGGTAGGTTGGGTTGGCGTCTTCCCAACGAGACGGGTTGGAGAAAGTGTGCTAATAAGCCTGCAGAAGGTGGAGGAGGAGAGGATGAGTGTGCACTGGTGTGCATGCCGC
>NW_899613.1:0-893 GCF_000209065.1 Trypanosoma cruzi | reverse complement strand
CCCGCACAACAGCCACCATCGCAGAACACGTCCTCGTTACTGAGTAAAAATCCGAATAATAACCCCGAAATCCGGAGAGGGCGCTGCAGCGGCGGGCGTGCAACACACACACGTGACACAGCCGCCCTGGGCTAGCGCGATAACTCGATAATCCGTTTTTGCCAAAATCAACAAAAATGAAAACAACAAATCAATCAACCAAGCGTCCAATAATAATAATAATAAAGAAGTAAACACACTTCCAAAAGCGTCCACTCTATACCGCAAACATGAGGAGCCTCGTACATTCTCGCCACGTAACGGTACTGTTTGGGCAGACACTTTCCAACTCCAGCAGAAACTCCGCTACATTTTTCGTCAAGCGGAGCATCTTCACCTGTCCAGGAGGACGTGATCAATTATTCAGTTCGCACTGGATACACGGTCCAGTGGGCTCAGCGCGTCTGAGCGGGTGTCACCGGTCACAGACTGCCACGGCGGTGCGGGTGGTCGGTACGACAACGCAGCGGTGGTGCCCGAGGCGTACGACGATGACGTCACGTCGTGCGGTTTCTGTGTCTCGTCGCCGCTCTCCTCGTCATCGCGCAGCAGCATCTCCAGCCCACCACGCCGCGGCTCGCGCAGCTCCTGCCAGTGGCGGTCCTCCGCGTGCCACACAACGACACTGTACACAGTGGCCGCAAGCAGCACAGTGGTCAGCAGCAGCACGATCGCCACGTACGCCCTCGCACCGCCGTCGCTCGGCGCAAGATGGTTGGCCGCGCTCACCAGGCACAGCGCCGCAAGCAGCACAAAGCTCGCCGCGCGCATCACCGTCAGGAAAGCCGAGCGCATCATGTTCGTGAAGGCAACAACGCCCGCACCCGCAAGCAGCACAGCAGCCATGCAGAAGT
>NW_899612.1:0-893 GCF_000209065.1 Trypanosoma cruzi | reverse complement strand
TATACAAAGGGGGTGGACATGTGGGCTGTAGGATGTATTCTTGCTGAACTCCTTCTTGGAAGACCCATATTCCCTGGGCGTACAACAATAAAGCAGCTGGAGCTCATCATCAACGTTCTTGGCGAACCGACACCAGAGGATATTGCGTCGACAAACTCCCAGTTTGCGGAGGCGATGATGAAAGACATTCGACGCACACATACGGCGACGTTTGCGGAGTTGCTTCCTAAAGCCTCGCCGGACGCACTTGACTTGGTGCAAAAACTTATGCGATTCAACCCCAATGAGCGCCTCACCGCAGAGCAGGCGTTGGAGCATCCATATGTGGCTGCTTTTCACAAGGTGCAGGACGAGCCCTCGGCACCTGCGCCAGTAACTATCTCGCTTCCAGATGACACACGCTTTACCATGCAGGAATACCGTGAGCGTCTCTACCAGGAGATTGCAAACGCAAGAAGAAGAGTCCGCCGAGAGGCGGCCGCAGCCTTATCTTCAAAGAACGAGTCTGGCGGCGTGGTGACTCGGGCGCATCCGCCCTCCTCCGCTGCGGCCCCCGTGGCGGAAGAGAGGCGGGAAAAAGTCCGTGACGCGGCAGTCACGCACACATCGTCTTCGACTGTTGCTCGGCCCAATTCTTCGACCGCAACACGTACGGCGTTGGCGAATGGGGCCAGTCGAACAACTCTTGCAAGTAGAACTTCCGACGCGACGCGGCCTGCGCATCATACTCGGCCTGTTGTTTCACGTCATGGACTTAATGGTTCACGAACCATGCAAAAGTAGGGGATACTCAACGGACGACATATTATTATTTGGAGAGAAATAAACGAGGAGAGAAAAGGAGCAACGAACGAAGGGGAGGAGTGGAAGGGTATGAAGTGCAAATTCTAAAA
>NW_899611.1:0-893 GCF_000209065.1 Trypanosoma cruzi | reverse complement strand
AAAAAAAAAATGGAAAAAACTTAGGCTTCTGCGGGAATCGAACCCGCGTCCCCCGGATGACATTGTGAGCGTGTTTGCCACTGAGCTAAAAAAATGCGGTAGCGCGACTCCTTTTCACGTAAAGTATTAATGTCGATCTTCGAACAATCGAGCACATTTGCGTTGTCCCCTGGAAAACGAAAAAGACGTGTTTAGGATGCGCAGCCGCAGCGTGGTTACTACTGTAAGTCGTCATATATCTAACGCCCGAGGCCACCGCTGCAGCTTGGATAATTCGACACGTCGTGCTGTATCTAACGTCCGGGGCAGCCGCTGCAACTTGGATAATTCGACACGTCGTCCCGTATCTAACGTCCGGGGCAGCCGCTGCAACTTGGATAATTCGACACGTCGTCCCGTATCTAACGTCCGGGGCAGCCGCTGCAACTTGGATAATTCGACACGTCGTCCCGTATCTAACGTCCGGGGAAGCCGCTGCAACTTGGATAATTCGACACGTCGTCCTGTATCTAGCGTCCGGGTCCACCGCCCTACCATTTTTTATTTCTTGCGGCGGCCAACCCCGGCAGTAAGGACAAAAAAAAGAATCGCGTTTTCTTTAATGTTTTTCCTGTTTGGGGGCGGGGATCTTTGTTTTCTATGATTGCCTCTTTTTTTTTGTCTGTTCCAGGTTGGTTTTGAGGACGCTTGATGTGCCTGCTGGGTGATCGCCGGCTTTTTTATTGGTGATTGCGTATTTTTGGCTTACCGGTGTGCCGCTCAGCGCCATTTTGTTTTACTTCTTTTCTGCTTATTGGGGCGTGTTGTTATTCGTCACGCGTCAGCACACACCGAGCAACATGTCAAAAAAAAAAAATGCAGGTTTTTCCCCCTCGCGAGGGCCTCGGCAGCCA
>NW_899610.1:0-893 GCF_000209065.1 Trypanosoma cruzi | reverse complement strand
TTTCGAATTATGAATGGTGGTGGTCAGAGACACTCTCTTTCAATGTCTGTTTGCGTGTTCACACACTGGACGCCAAACAACCCTGAACTATCCGCTGCTTGGAGGAATTTCGCGAGATCTTGCCCACAGGGGTGCTGCAGTCGGCGGATCATTTTCGAGTGGCTGCTGCACCACACGCTGTGGTCTAAATTTTTGTTTCGAATTATGAATGGTGGTGGTCAGAGACACTCTCTTTCAATGTCTGTTTGCGTGTTCACACACTGGACGCCAAACAACCCTGAACTATCCGCTGCTTGGAGGAATTTCGCGAGATCTTGCCCACAGGGGTGCTGCACTCGGCGGATCGTTTTCGAGTGGCTGCTGCACCACACGCTGTGGTCTAAATTTTTGTTTCGAATTATGAATGGTGGTGGTCAGAGACACTCTCTTTCAATGTCTGTTTGTGTGTTCACACACTGGACGCCAAACAACCCTGAACCATCCGCTGCTTGGAGGAATTTCGCCAGATCTTGCCCACAAGGGTGCTGCAGTCGGCGGATCGTTTTCGAGCGGCTGCTGCACCGCACGTTGTGGTCTAAATTTTTGTTTCGAATTATGAATGGTGGTGGTCAGAGACACTTTCTTTCAATGTCTGTTTGCGTGTTCACACACTGGACGCCAAAAACCCCGGAACTATCCGCTGCTTGGAGGAATTTCGCGAGCTCTTGCCCACAGGGGTGCTGCACTCGGCGGATCGTTTTCGAGCGGCCGCTGCACCACACGCTGTGGTCTAAATTTTTGTTTCGAATTATGAATGGTGGTGGTCAGAGACACTCTCTTTCAATGTCTGTTTGCGTGTTCACACACTGGACGCCAAACAACCCTGAACTATCCGCTGCTTGGAGGAATTTCGC
>NW_899609.1:0-893 GCF_000209065.1 Trypanosoma cruzi | reverse complement strand
GAAGCGCCTGACACCCCGCACGGTGACGCTGCCCGTGCGCCACGACGACGACCTCGGCACGCTCCTGAAGGATGTGACGCTGTCGCGTGGTGGTGTGATGCCGAGCCTGAACAAGGCGCTGGCGAAGAAGCACAAGAGCAGCAAGAAGGCGAGGGCGACGCCCAGCGCTTAGAGCGGCCTTCAGGCCAAGCGCAGAGACGGGGCGCAACATGTTAGATGCACCTGGGTGGCCGTCGTCGCTGAGCCACGGTGACCCACACGTAGCCCCATAGAATAGGATTGTTTTTTCGTTGTTTTCTTCTTGTTTTCTACGGCCTCTCCTCCCACTGTTGTGTAGGTCTCTGCGGCGCCTTGGCGTCGGCGCTTGGCCGCATTGTGGCGTGCCGTGCGCTTTTTCCTCTGCTTTGGCCGCAGGTCCTCTGCCCCCGCCCTTCTCTCCTCCCTTTGTTTCCCAAGATCAAAGCCAAGCCAAGCAACCTAACCACACTTTATTACTATTTGTTTTTTTTGTTTTTCGCAGACAAGGATGGCAACCCCGAAGCAGGCAGCGAAGAAGGCGTCCAAGAAGCGCAGCGGCGGCCGCTCCGCGAAGGCCGGTCTGATCTTCCCCGTGGGCCGTGTGGGCTCGCTGCTGCGCCGCGGCCAGTATGCCCGCCGCATCGGCGCGTCGGGCGCTGTGTACATGGCGGCGGTGCTGGAGTACATGACAGCCGAGCTGCTGGAGCTGTCCGTGAAGGCGGCGAGCCAGCAGGCAAAGAAGCCGAAGCGCCTGACACCCCGCACGGTGACGCTTGCCGTGCGCCACGACGACGACCTCGGCACGCTCCTGAAGGATGTGACGCTGTCGCGTGGTGGTGTGATGCCGAGCCTGAACAAGGCGCTGGCGAAGAAGC
>NW_899608.1:0-893 GCF_000209065.1 Trypanosoma cruzi | reverse complement strand
CAATGTATGTTTGCGTGTTCACACACTGGACGCCAAACAACCCTGAACTATCCGCTGCTTGGAGGAGTTTCGCGAGATCTTGCCCACAGGGGTGCTGCACTCGGCGCATCGTTTTCGAGCGGCCGCTGCACCGCACGTTGTGGTCTAAATTTTTGTTTCGAATTATGAATGGTGGGAGTCAGAGGCACTCTCTTTCAATGTCTGTTTGCGTGTTCACACACTGGACACCAAACAACCCTGAACTATCCGCTGCTTGGAGGAATTTCGCGAGCTCTTGCCCACAATGGTGCTGCAGTCGGCGGATCGTTTTCGAGCGGCCGCTGCACCACACGTTGTTGTCTAAATTTTTGTTTTGAATTATGAATGGCGGGAGTCAGAGGCACTCTCTTTCAATGTATGTTTGCGTGTTCACACACTGGACACCAAACAACCCTGAACTATCCGCTGCTTGGAGGAATTTCGCGAGCTCTTGCCCACAATGGTGCTGCACTCGGCGGATCGTTTTCGAGCGGCTGCTGCACCACACGTTGTGGTCTATGTTTTTGTTTCGAATTATGAATGGCGGGAGTCAGAGGCACTCTCTTTCAATGTATGTTTGCGTGTGCACACACTGGACACCAAACAACCCTGAACTATCCGCTGCTTGGAGGAATTTCGCGAGCTCCTGCCCACAAGGGTGCTGCACTCGGCGGATCGTTTTCGAGCGGCTGCTGCACCACACGTTGTGGTCTATGTTTTTGTTTCGAATTATGAATGGCGGGAGTCAGAGGCACTCTCTTTCAATGTATGTTTGCGTGTTCACACACTGGACACCAAACAACTCTGAACTATCCGCTGCTTGGAGGAATTTCGCGAGCTCTTGCCCACAATGGTGCTGCAGTCGGCGGATCGTT
>NW_899607.1:0-893 GCF_000209065.1 Trypanosoma cruzi | reverse complement strand
AGTGCAGCACCCGTGTGGGCAAGAGCTCGCGAAATTCCTCCAAGCAGCGGATAATTCAGGGTTGTTTGGTGTTCAGTGCATGAACACGCAAACAGATATTGACAGAGAGTGTCTCTGACTCTCACCATCCATAATTGGAAACAAAAATTTGGACCACAACGTGTGATGCAGCAGCCGCTCGAAAACGATCAGCCGAGTGCAGCACCCTTGTGGGCAAGAGCTCGCGAAATTCCTCCAAGCAGCGGATAGTTCAGGGTTGTTTGGTGTTCAGTGCATGAACACGCAAACAGATATTGACAGAGAGCGTCTCTGACTCTCACCATTCATAATTGGAAACAAAAATTTGGACCACAACGTGTGATGCAGCCACCGCTCGAAAACGATCAGCCGAGTGCAGCACCCTTGTGGGCAAGAGCTCGCGAAATTCCTCCAAGCAGCGGATAGTTCAGGGTTGTTTGGTGTCCAGTGTGTGAACACGCAAACAGATATTGACAGAGAGTGTCTCTGACTCCCACCATTCATAATTGGAAACAAAAATTTGGACCACAACGTGTGATGCAGCCGCCGCTCGAAAACGATCAGCCGAGTGCAGCACCCTTGTGGGCAAGAGCTCGCGAAATTCCTCCAAGCAGCGGATAGTTCAGGGTTGTTTGGTGTTCAGTGTGTGAACACGCAAACAGATATTGACAGAGAGTGTCTCTGACTCTCACCATTCATAATTGGAAACAAAAATTTGGACCACAACGTGTGATGCAGCAGCCGCTCGAAAACGATCAGCCGAGTGCAGCACCCGTGTGGGCAAGAGCTCGCGAAATTCCTCCAAGCAGCGGATAATTCAGGGTTGTTTGGTGTTCAGTGCATGAACACGCAAACAGATATTGACAGAGAGTGTC
>NW_899606.1:0-893 GCF_000209065.1 Trypanosoma cruzi | reverse complement strand
TCCCTATCCCCCTACAGCCGTGGTCATACCAAAAATCATACGGTAGAAAAGTGTCGTAAAAAGGTGTATTCGTTTTATCAGGATACATATTAATTTAAATAGCCAGCCTTCCTCGCGATCATCCCCTCCACAAGCTCCTAGAAAACAACAGCGGAAGTCCATAGAACCATCACAGTACTGAATGTGGGAAGCGGGGTCGCCACGGGAGTGTGGGAACGTCATGCACTACACTCGGCGATGCAGTCACAAAGCAGGTGCTTACACCACCACGGCCACCAGCACCCACGAGCCCAGCATGGGGTGACAGAGGATGCCACTGCAGCCAGCGGCGAGCACCGCAGTGTCCCTCACGGCCACCTGAAGACAAATGTCCCGGTGACGCGTGTGCCGGCGGGGAGACTGTCGACGGTGCGGCACGGGTCATCCGCATGGGAATCGTCCAGCAGCTCGTTGCTGTGCGCAGGCGGAACACCCGGCGCGTTCGCGATGGTGATGTGTGGATAAACATTTTCGCAGGGAACTCTCCCTCGTTGCGCACCGCGATCGCCGTCCCCTTCGGATCAGACGCAACGCTCGTCGGCGTGAGCTCAATGGACTCGCCCAGCAGCCCCACCAGCTGCCGCAGCAGGACAGGGTCCTTGCAGGCGTCACGACCCAGGTACAGCGTCGTCACATGGAAGGCCTTCTGCACCTTCTTGCCGTCCAGCATCTCTGGCGGCACAAGCTCGAGAACCCTCTCGGGTGACGCAATCTGAATTGCGGCATACTCCACGTGGCGGGGAAACAGCACAGAAAAGACTCGCAGGCGTTCGCCATGTCAAGTGTCTAAATTTCGGGTATGTCCGTCAAACCACGTGCGGAAAGTTCAGCCCAAACGCGCCGTGCAATGGTGG
>NW_899605.1:0-893 GCF_000209065.1 Trypanosoma cruzi | reverse complement strand
TTGCAGAACTCGCACACCGTCCTGCAAACCAGAAGTTTAAAAAGCAATATGAAACAAGAATTCAAAAAAAAAAAAATGGAAAAAACTTAGGCTTCTGCGGGAATCGAACCCGCGTCCCCGGATGACATTGTGAGCGTGTTTGCCACTGAGCTAAAAAAATGCGGTCGCGCGACTCCTTTTCACGTAAAGTATTAATGTCGATCTTCGAACAATCGAGCACATTTGCGTTGTCCCCTGGAAAACGAAAAAGACGTGTTTAGGATGCGCAGCCGCAGCGTGGTTACTACTGTAAGTCGTCATATATCTAACGCCCGAGGCCACCGCTGCAGCTTGGATAATTCGACACGTCGTGCTGTATCTAACGTCCGGGGCAGCCGCTGCAACTTGGATAATTCGACACGTCGTCCCGTATCTAACGTCCGGGGCAGCCGCTGCAACTTGGATAATTCGACACGTCGTCCTGTATCTAGCGTCCGGGGCCACCGCCCTACCATTTTTTATTTCTTGCGGCGGCCAACCCCGGCAGTAAGGACAAAAAAAAGAATCGCGTTTTCTTTAATGTTTTTCCTGTTTGGGGGCGGGGATCTTTGTTTTCTATGATTGCCTCTTTTTTTTTGTCTGTTCCAGGTTGGTTTTGAGGACGCTTGATGTGCCTGCTGGGTGATCGCCGGCTTTTTTATTGGTGATTGCGTATTTTTGGCTTACCGGTGTGCCGCTCAGCGCCATTTTGTTTTACTTCTTTTCTGCTTATTGGGGCGTGTTGTTATTCGTCACGCGTCAGCACACACCGAGCAACATGTCAAAAAAAAAATGCAGGTTTTTTCCCCCTCGCGAGGGCCTCGGCAGCCACAATCCTGTGCGTGCGTGCATTCTCAGCGTTTTAAGCACGGCAT
>NW_899604.1:0-893 GCF_000209065.1 Trypanosoma cruzi | reverse complement strand
AGTAAAACAAAATGGCGCTGAGCGGCACACCGTAAAGCCAAAAATACGCAATCACCAATAAAAAAGCCGGCGATCACCCAGCAGGCACATCAAGCCTCCTAAAAACCAACCTGGAACAGACAAAAAAAAAGAGACAATCATAGAAAACAAAGATCCCCGCCCCCAAACAGGAAAAACATTAAAGAAAACGCGATTCTTTTTTTTGTCCTTACTGCCGGGGTTGGCCGCTGCAAGAAATAAAAAATGGTAGGGCGGTGGCCCCGGACGTTGGATACAACACGACGTGTCGAATTATCCAAGTTTGCAGCGGCTGCCCCGGACGTTAGATACAGGACGACGTGTCGAATTATCCAAGTTGCAGCGGCTGCCCCGGACGTTGGATACAACACGACGAATCGTAGTAACCACGCTGCGGCTGCGGCCCCGTACGAGAGATATATGACGACTTATCGTAGTAACCACGCTGCGGCTGCGGCCCCGTGCGAGAGATATATGACGAACTTATCGTAGTAACCACGCTGCGGCGGCGCACCCTAAACATGTCGTTTTCGTTTTCCAGGGGACAACGCAAATGTGCTCGATTGTTCGAAGATCGAAATTAATACTTTACGTGAAAAGGGGTCGCGCGACCGCATTTTTATAGCTCAGTGGCAAACACGCTCACAATGTCATCCGGGGACGCGGGTTCGATTCCCGCAGAAGCCTAAGTTTTTTCCATTTTTTTTTGAATTCTTGTTTCATATTGCTTTTTAAACTTCTGGTTTGCAGGACGGTGTGCGAGTTCTGCAATCGCACTGATTCCATCTGTTTCGTGGTTTGTACGGCTGCGGCTGCGGTGGTGGCCGCGTGAGAGTGAGTGTGAGAGAGCCACGCACCGCCCGCACACACACTCT
>NW_899603.1:0-893 GCF_000209065.1 Trypanosoma cruzi | reverse complement strand
AAACAAGAGAAGCGCACAAATCCCGCGGTTGGATGCTGGCACGCATAGCCCACATACAATCTTTCAGCCAAGTGTCCCGTACATAAGCGCTGCCAGAACAAGCAGGAGCCGGGCATGCGGACGGGTGTCATGGAAGCAGGCGTCATTTCCCACACGGTTCTCCAGCGCCTTCGTTGTGGGCGCAGAGGAAAGAGGAGCCGGCATGCTTGCCGCCGTAGTATTGCCTTCGCTGGTAGCAGTGTCGTCGGTGCTTGTGGCGGCGTCCTCTTCGGTGCCTTCCGCTGCACTCCCGTCCTCGCCGGTCTGGGACAACTGAGTCAGTGGCGCAGCCGAAGTCTCTTCCTGCAGCTCCACTGGGGAATCATGGGAGGAGTGGCTGCCGCCTCCTGTCGGCCTTGTATCTGGTGGGGATTCGGGTGCAGAAGAAGCAGCGGAAGCAGAATGTGCAGCGCCTGGAAGTTCACCAGAGGGACCGAGATCCGGCGCCCGCGAGGCCGCAGAAGAAGAGGAATCCGTCGTGCCACCAGTGCCAGCAATGCCAGCAGGAGAGTTACCACCAGCGCTGCCCGGAGTTTCAATTGGAGAAGAAGTACCAGCGGAACCCTCAGCGCCAGCAGCAGAAGACGCGGGTTTTGGTGTGGGGGAGGCGTCACGAGTAGCCGCCTCTTCTTGAGGCACCGAAGATCCTGCCCCAGAGGATGCGGCCGAGGCTATCCCACCATTGGCCGACTTCGGCTCCACGTTACGCTCCCACCACCTCTCCAGCATGCTTTGAGGGTAAGTACTGACGTTGATCGTGAAGACACCATCCTTCACACCTCCTCCTTTGTGACGCCCCTCAGCATTCTCAGTCGCACAGGTTCCGACCCCCATGTCGCAAATCATCTTCCCAG
>NW_899602.1:0-893 GCF_000209065.1 Trypanosoma cruzi | reverse complement strand
TTGCCGTGGTGGTGACCGGCGGGCTGGGCTCCGTCCTGGAGATGCAGGCACTCGGCGTGTTGGCGAGGATGTCATGCGCCTCGGTGCGGGAGCGTGCGAGCACCGTTGCGCTGCCGTACTTCCTGTCGGTGTTCGCTGCCCGTGACCCGCTGTGGATGGTGGTGGGCAACGCGCTGCTTGCCGCTGTGTTCGGGTGCGTGCACTGCGGTGTGACGGCGGTCTTTCAGCGGTGGCGCGGCGTGGACGCGGCGAGTGCGTGGGCTGCGATGCGCTTCCCGAGCCTGACGTACGTTGTGGCGCACGCGATGCACCTCGGCGTCTTCTTCGGCTCCGTTCTTTCACTGGCGATGCCCGACGCCCGCGTGCAGCACCGCGTGATTGGTGTCGTTGGCGTGCTGTACGGTGCGGCGTTCCCTGCTGGCGTGTGCTACTTGATTGCCCGCCACGTGGGCGCGAGCTTCACGAGGTACTGGCAGTTTTCGAGGAAGCCGTTGCACGAGCGCCTGCTGTACCCCGTCGGGTATTGGCACCCCGCGGCGCAGCAGCGGATGTACGGCGGCATGCTGACGAACATGAGGGGCAGCCACGTGTACTGGTGCGTGTTCCGGCTGTCGGTGCTGTGTGTGGTGTGCTTGATTGCTGCGGTGCACCCGCCCGTGGGAGGCTGCCACGTCCAGTACTTCTGCATGGCGGCTGTGCTGCTTGCGGGCGCGGGCGTTGTTGCCTTCACGAACATGATGCGCTCGGCCTTCCTGACGGTGATGCGCGCGGCGAGCTTTCTGCTGCTTGCGGCGCTGTGCCTGGTGAGCGCGGCCAACCATCTTGCGCCGAGCGACGGCGGTGCGAGGGCGTACGCGGCTATCGTGCTGCTGCTGATCGCTGTTCTGCTTGCG
>NW_899601.1:0-893 GCF_000209065.1 Trypanosoma cruzi | reverse complement strand
TGCAGAGCAGCTGTGCGCCACAAGAGAGTCAGAAGAAAGCAACGGCAGAGAGAGGCAGATAGCACACACGCACAAATTACTCATATCATCACACACAAACACACACACGCAGCCCGCGGAATGGGTGCTCTCAACCACAAAACCATGAAAAACAAAACAAAAAGCCGAAGCGTGGGACGACCAGCGCACACACTCTCATTGCTCCCGTAAAGCAAAACACACACACAGGGAGAGAGAGAGAGGTTGCCCACTCAATGCAATAAAAACAAAACAGAAACAGTTACGGTGCTCCGCCCATGCAGTCAGGCAGGACGGCAGCGGTGCGTGTCGTGCAAAAGAGAGCACCAACGGGCCTGCATGGGTGTGCATGCAATATATACAATGGGCACATTATGTGTGTGCTTCGTGGGATGAGGTGAGGGCGAGAGTCCATGCAAGGGGACACACACAGAGAGTGGGTGAAAGACGAGTGTGTGTGCGGGCGGTGCATGGCGCTCTCTCACTCACTCTCACGCGGCCACCACCGCAGCCGCAGCCGCACACACCACGAAACTGATGGAATCAGTGCGATTGCAGAACTCGCACACCGTCCTGCAAACCAGAAGTTTAAAAAGCAATAAGAAACAAGAATTCCAAAAAAAAAAGGAAAAAAACTTAGGCTTCTTCGGGGCTCGAACCCGCACCCCGGATGAAATTGTGAGCTTGTTTTGCCACTGAGCTAAAAAAAATGTGGTCGCGCGACCCACTTTCACGTAAGGTGTTAAGTTCGATCTTCGAACAATCGAGCACATTTGCGTTGTCCCCTGGAAAACGAAAGCGACATGTTTAGGGTGCGCCGCCGCAGCGTGGATACCTCGATTCGTCGTCATATATCTCTCGTACGGGGCCGCAGC
>NW_899600.1:0-893 GCF_000209065.1 Trypanosoma cruzi | reverse complement strand
AAGGAATGTTTGCCTGGGCTGCTGGCCGGCCAACAAACTTTTCCATACAAATAAAATACGATGGAAGAGAAGAATGAGTCAATGGAGAGGCAGTGGGTCTGCCAAATCCTCGTTGTTTGCTCCACGTATGTATTTATTCGTACATTCTGGTGGCCCCACTCTCGCGACATGATGAACGCTCTATTCGGACTGGATGCATATATATTTGTAGCTTGCGAAGTGGCGCACTTTGGGCTCTTCCAGCCACAAAAACCCCGCTGCAAGGGTGGGAATCGAAGCGGGTGAGTGGGACAACAAAAGAACTAGAAAACCGTACTGACGTTATCGGTTCCTTGATTCCTTCCATCGCTGTCTAACAAAGGAACTCGAAGCGGTAGGAGGGAATAGTACGGAAATATGTCTTTGTTTTATTAGAAGCTTGTGAAGAGAATGTTCGCGGGCAAGCTGGCGCCCCCAATGTATATGCGTCCTGATGAAACGGAGATATATTTCTGTACGACTGTTCGTCCCTATTTTATGGACTTTTGACTGACCGCGATGGAAGGGATCAGGGAGCCAATGACGCCTGGACGCTTTATAATTATTTTTCTTACAACCACACGGTATCCCTGCAAGCTGGCTGAAGGAAATGACAGTGGTTTCTTTTACACGGCGACGGGGAGAAGCGACATTGGAGCCCGCCTGTTGGACTTGGTACGCCAGTACGGCGATTTCCGGGTGCAGCTCACTTTTATCGATGAGCACGGGCCGTTGGATGCGGTGGTAACCGTCGCTGCGACAATGACAGGCCTACGCTTGGTTTCAGGAACCATCCCCAAGCACTGGGAGAATACGATGTATTGCGGGACGTATTGCGAGTCTCCGGACGCCTCAATGTCAAATTTCGAGGCTCA
>NW_899599.1:0-893 GCF_000209065.1 Trypanosoma cruzi | reverse complement strand
AATTGGCGTGCTTGTGGAAGCTGGCTGATCCTGCGGCAGCAGAGATCGCCTCCTGGCACTGCTGTTTAGATGTCGTGTGGCGTCTGGGTTGTGTGCGCAGCGACTTCTGTGCTGTGCGGTGCTTCTCCGTGTGGGGAAAACCATGTCACAGAAATCACATTTGAGCTCAGGAAGCGGTGGGCGGTGTTCCGGATGAAATGACCGACAGTGACTGACGAGATTCGAGAATCCCGTCAATGTAGAATCACAGTACGGACATTTCTCCTTCCGACGGCGTGTGACGGTTCGTCCCCTTACTGGAGAGACGTCTTCATCCCTTGCCGACGGGGGAAAAGCATCCGTCCCCGGTGCAGTTGGATCGTTGTTAGAGCGCATATATGCAGACTGTTCTGGTGAGATGTTGCAGAAACGGCATTGGTTCGTGCAATCTCTCAAAGCCCAGTATAGTCGGCCCCAGAGCTCAGATTCCCCGCACCTTGCCCTTGCGAGGTGAACCAGTTCTTGACGGTGAAGAACTTCCTGAGTGATCAGGTCCTTACCGCTGAGATCTGATGGCCTTGTGCCGTAAAGCAAGTAGCGACGAGTGTCTTGACGAATGGTACTACGCCAATTGTTGGTGAGCTGGGTAGTAAAACATGTCAGCAAATCCGTATGCCATAAAGGTGCGGTTCCGTGCTCCGTGTATTGTCCAGTTGCCATAGTCTGTGTAGCATACTGACCCGCAAGCTCATTAGCATGTACTCCACAATGTCCGTAACAAAACTGCAGGTGCACGGACCAGCCAGCACACGTCAGTGTCAAGAGACGCTGCCAGATCCGATCCTCCGTCCAGTCTGTCTGACTGAGCGGGCCCTTGTTTAGAGCCGCTAGAAAGGAGACTGACTGTCTGTAAC
>NW_899598.1:0-893 GCF_000209065.1 Trypanosoma cruzi | reverse complement strand
TTTGCACGACACGCACCGCTGCCGTCCTGCCTGGCTGCATGGGCGGAGCACCGTAACTGTTTCTGTTTTGTTTTCATTGCATTGAGTGGGCGACCTCTCTCTCTCTCCCTGTGTGTGTGTTTTGCTTTACGGGAGCAATGAGAGTGTGTGTGCGCTGGTAGTCCCACGCTTCGGCTTTTTGTTTTGTTTTTCTTTTTGATTTTGTGGTTGAGTGCACCCATTCCGCGGCTGCGTGTGTGTGTGTGTGATGATATGAGTAATTTGCGTGTGTGCTTATCTGCCTCTCTCTGCCGTTGCTTTCTTCAGACTCTCTTGTGGCGCACAGCTGCTCTGCAAGTATAGGCGCTGACAAACACACACACACATGCACACACATGCCGTGCTTAAAACGCTGAGAATGCACGCACGCACAGGATTGTGGCTGCCGAGGCCCTCGCGAGGGGGGAAAAAGCCTGCATTTTTTTTTTTTTGACATGTTGCTCGGTGTGTGCTGACGCGTGACGAATAACAACACGCCCCAATAAGCAGAAAAGAAGTAAAACAAAATGGCGCTGAGCGGCACACCGGTAAGCCAAAAATACGCAATCACCAATAAAAAAGCCGGCGATCACCCAGCAGGCACATCAAGCGTCCTCAAAACCAACCTGGAACAGACAAAAAAAAAGAGACAATCATAGAAAACAAAGATCCCCGCCCCCAAACAGGAAAAACATTAAAGAAAACGCGATTCTTTTTTTTGTCCTTACTGCCGGGGTTGGCCGCCGCAAGAAATAAAAAATGGTAGGGCGGTGGCCCCGGACGCTAGATACAGGACGACGTGTCGAATTATCCAAGTTGCAGCGGCTGCCCCGGACGCTAGATACAGCACGACGTGTCGAATTATCCAAGTGCAG
>NW_899597.1:0-893 GCF_000209065.1 Trypanosoma cruzi | reverse complement strand
CATCCATAATTCGAAACAGAAATTTAGACCACAACGTGTGGTGCAGCAGCCGCTCGAAAACGATCCGCCGAGTGCAGCACCGTTGTGGGCAAGAGCTCGCGAAATTCCTCCAAGCAGCGGATAGTTCAGGGTTGTTTGGCGTTCAGTGTGTGAACACGCAAACAGACATTGAAAGAGAGTGTCTCTGACCACCACCATTCATAATTCGAAACAAAAATTTAGACCACAACGTGTGGTGCAGCAGCCGCTCGAAAACGATTATCCGAGTGCAGCACCGTTGTGGGCAAGAGCTCGCGAAATTCCTCCAAGCAGCGGATAGTTCCGGGTTGTTTGGCGTTCAGTGTGTGAACACGCAAACAGACATTGAAAGAGAGTGTCTCTGACCACCATCATCCATAATTCGAAACAAAAATTTAGACCACAACGTGTGGTGCAGCAGCCGCTCGAAAACGATCCGCCGAGTGCAGCACCGTTGTGGGCAAGATCTCGCGAAATTCCTCCAAGCAGCGGATAGTTCCGGGTTGTTTGGCGTTCTGTGTGTGAACACGCAAACAGACATTGAAAGAGAGTGTCTCTGACCACCACCATCCATAATTCGAAACAGAAATTTAGACCACAACGTGTGGTGCAGCAGCCGCTCGAAAACGATTATCCGAGTGCAGCACCGTTGTGGGCAAGATCTCGCGAAATTCCTCCAAGCAGCGGATAATTCAGGGTTGTTTGGCGTTCAGTGTGTGAACACGCAAACAGATAGTGACAGAGAGTGTCTCTGACCACCACCATTCATAATTCGAAACAAAATTTAGACCACAGCGTGTGGTGCAGCAGCCGCTCGAAAACGATCCGCCGAGTGCAGCACCGTTGTGGGCAAGATCTCGCGAAATCCTCCAAGC
>NW_899596.1:0-893 GCF_000209065.1 Trypanosoma cruzi | reverse complement strand
GGCAAGAGCTCGCGAAATTCCTCCAAGCAGCGGATAGTTCAGGGTTGTTTGGTGTCCAGTGTGTGCACACGCAAACATACATTGAAAGAGAGTGCCTCTGACTCCCGCCATTCATAATTCGAAACAAAAACATAGACCACAACGTGTGGTGCAGCAGCCGCTCGAAAACGATCCGCCGACTGCAGCACCATTGTGGGCAAGAGCTCGCGAAATTCCTCCAAGCAGCGGATAGTTCCGGGTTGTTTGGTGTCCAGTGTGTGAACACGCAAACATACATTGAAAGAGAGTGCCTCTGACTCCCGCCATTCATAATTCGAAACAAAAACATAGACCACAACGTGTGGTGCAGCAGCCGCTCGAAAACGATCCGCCGAGTGCAGCACCATTGTGGGCAAGAGCTCGCGAAATTCCTCCAAGCAGCGGATAGTTCCGGGTTGTTTGGTGTCCAGTGTGTGCACACGCAAACATACATTGAAAGAGAGTGCCTCTGACTCCCGCCATTCATAATTCAAAACAAAAATTTAGACCACAGCGTGTGGTGCAGCAGCCGCTCGAAAACGATCCGCCGACTGCAGCACCCTTGTGGGCAAGAGCTCGCGAAATTCCTCCAAGCAGCGGATAATTCAGGGTTGTTTGGTGTCCAGTGTGTGCACACGCAAACATACATTGAAAGAGAGTGTCTCTGACTCCCGCCATTCATAATTCGAAACAAAAACATAGACCACAACGTGTGGTGCAGCAGCCGCTCGAAAACGATCCGCCGAGTGCAGCACCCTTGTGGGCAAGAGCTCGCGAAATTCCTCCAAGCAGCGGATAGTTCCGGGTTGTTTGGTGTCCAGTGTGTGCACACGCAAACATACATGAAAGAGAGTGTCTCTGACTCCCGCCATTCA
>NW_899595.1:0-893 GCF_000209065.1 Trypanosoma cruzi | reverse complement strand
AATCATTATTTTTTATTATTTTATACAGTGAGCCACAACACACGCGCACAAATCCCCGCGGTTGGGTGCTGGCACGCACAGCCCGCACGCAATTCTTCAGCCCAGAGCGGTGTACGCCAGCGCGGATGCGGCGAGCACCAGCGGGGCACACACCCACGCAGAGCTGCTGAGGCTGCCATCGATTTCGCGAAGACGTGACGGTGCGCGGGTGGTCGACACAGCCGGCGCCTCTGTAGTCGTAGTACTTGGTGCATGTGTTGTAGTGGTGGTCGTCGTGGTTGGTTCCTTTGTCGTGGTGGTAGTGGTGGTCGTCTCGGTAGAATCTTCAGACACCCTATTTGCCCGTTCCTCGGATAGTGTCTTGTCACTGGGTAACCTTGTCGTACCCTTATTAGCATCTGCCTGTAACGTATTGGACACCTCATTTGGTTTCGTTCCCGTACTGGTAGATCCTGTTCCCTGCTCCGCAGCGGACCCATTACTTGAGAATATTGGCTGACCGGTCTCCTGTGGTTGTGCTGCTGGTGGAAAGGAGGGTAGACTGACGGAGTTCGTATTAGATTCAGGCATACTCTTCTCATTAGGGACCGGAGCCTTTGTCGTGGGCTTCGTCGTGGTCGTCTGGGAAGGATCTTCAACCGGTTCAATCTCTGTCGCGCACACGGACGGGCAGCAGCACAGGGCAAGCACCAACAGGGCGCACAGCAGACGGCACGTCATCATCATCGTGAGTGTGGTCGTTCAGTGGTGTGGAGCTGATCTGCACAGTGAGGGACATGGAGAGCAACAGGGGAGACGAGAGGTGCAGCAGACACACACAGAGGGCACACCACATGAGGAGAGGGCAGCAGCCAGGCATGCACCGTACGCCGCACACCACGCACGACACACAC
>NW_899594.1:0-893 GCF_000209065.1 Trypanosoma cruzi | reverse complement strand
GAAACAAAAACATAGACCACAACGTGTGGTGCAGCAGCCGCTCGAAAACGATCAGCCGAGTGCAGCACCATTGTGGGCAGGAGCTCGCGAAATTCCTCCAAGCAGCGGATAGTTCAGGGTTGTTTGGTGTCCAGTGTGTGAACACGCAAACATACATTGAAAGAGAGTGCCTCTGACTCCCGCCATTCATAATTCGAAACAAAAACATAGACCACAACGTGTGGTGCAGCAGCCGCTCGAAAACGATCCGCCGAGTGCAGCACCATTGTGGGCAGGAGCTCGCGAAATTCCTCCAAGCAGCGGATAGTTCAGGGTTGTTTGGTGTCCAGTGTGTGAACACGCAAACATACATTGAAAGAGAGTGCCTCTGACTCCCGCCATTCATAATTCGAAACAAAAACATAGACCACAACGTGTGGTGCAGCAGCCGCTCGAAAACGATCCGCCGAGTGCAGCACCATTGTGGGCAAGAGCTCGCGAAATTCCTCCAAGCAGCGGATAGTTCAGGGTTGTTTGGTGTCCAGTGTGTGCACACGCAAACATACATTGAAAGAGAGTGCCTCTGACCACCACCATTCATAATTCGAAACAAAAACATAGACCACAACGTGTGGTGCAGCAGCCGCTCGAAAACGATCCGCCGACTGCAGCACCATTGTGGGCAAGATCTCGCGAAATTCCTCCAAGCAGCGGATAGTTCAGGGTTGTTTGGTGTCCAGTGTGTGAACACGCAAACAGACATTGAAAGAGAGTGTCTCTGACCACCACCATTCATAATTCGAAACAAAAATTTAGACCACAACGTGTGGTGCAGCAGCCACTCTAAAACGATTATCCGACTGCAGCACCCTTGTGGGCAAGATCTCGCGACATTCCTCCAAGCAGCGGATAGT
>NW_899593.1:0-893 GCF_000209065.1 Trypanosoma cruzi | reverse complement strand
CCCGCACTGCTCTCCAGCGCCTTCGTTGTGGGCGCAGAGGAAAGTGGAGCCAGCATGCCTGCCGCCGTAGGATTTCCCTCGCTGGTGGCCGTGTCGGTGGTGTTGGTATTGTCTCCGTGCGCCACCGCGGCAGCAGACGGCGGGGTGCCGTTGGGAGTCCCCTCCGCTGCGGAGTTTTCACCCGGACCGCTGGCAGCAAACTGGCCGCCTGGGGATGGAGATGTTGGCTCAGCGTCACCCCCTGCTGGTGTGCTCCGCGTGGCATCTGATGCGGCTGCCGTTCCTGGCTCTGGCGAACCGTCGCCTGTAACGCCTTGGTTTCCTGCCGCCGGCAACTGTGACTGCAGCTGCTGCGCTGATTGTGGTTCTGTTGTCACACCGGAGGTCGCTGGTTCACCGGGTTCCGCTGACTTCGGCAAATTTATCGGCCCTGTTGGTGCTGGTGGAGTTGCTGGTGGTGACGGAGGTGCTCCTCACGGCTGGTTTAATTCTTCTGCTTTACCTTCATCTTCTTTCGATCGACCCGAGCCACTTCCCTCCGAACCGTGGGCCAGCCTCCCAGCAGAACCCTCGTCACTCGCTTCACCACTTCCTTCCCCTCCCAGACCAGCAATTGATTGAGCACTCTCCTGCTCTCCCGACTCGGCATTTCCCCCTGTGACAGAACCTCCAGCTGCATTTTGTTGAGACGTCACCTCAGTTGTTTTACTGCAAAAAATTGTGGGAAAGGCTTTACAGTACGTGCCGTTTGCCCCATAATAATATGCATGTACCTCATCGTTGAAAAACAACGCGTAGCCACCGCCGGCACCGCACCACAGCACGCAGAGGGCACACACCAGCAGCACACGGCCAGTCATCGTTATCATCATCACGGCTGCACACACACACAC
>NW_899592.1:0-893 GCF_000209065.1 Trypanosoma cruzi | reverse complement strand
TTTCGCGAGCTCTTGCCCACACGGGTGCTGCACTCGGCTGATCGATTTCGAGCGGCTGCTGCATCACACGTTGTGGTCCAAATTTTTGTTTCCGATTGTGAATGGTGGGAGTCAGAGGCACTCTCTGTCACTATCTGTTTGCGTGTTCACACACTGGACACCAGAGAACCCTGAACTATCCGCTGCTTGGAGGAATTTCGCGAGCTCTTGCCCACAAGGGTGCTGCACTCGGCTGATCGATTTCGAGCGGCTGCAGCAGCACACGTTGTGGTCCAAATTTTTGTTTCCGATTGTGAATGGTGGGAGTCAGAGGCACTCTCTGTCAATATCTGTTTGCGTGTTCACACACTGGACACCAAACAACCCTGAACTATCCGCTGCTTGGAGGAATTTCGCGAGCTCTTGCCCACACGGGTGCTGCACTCGGCTGATCGATTTCGAGCGGCTGCTGCATCACACGTTGTGGTCCAAATTTTTGTTTCCGATTGTGAATGGTGGGAGTCAGAGGCACTCTCTGTCACTATCTGTTTGCGTGTTCACACACTGGACACCAAACAACCCTGAACTATCCGCTGCTTGGAGGAATTTCGCGAGCTCTTGCCCACACGGGTGCTGCACTCGGCTGATCGATTTCGAGCGGCTGCTGCAGCACACGTTGTGGTCCAAATTTTTGTTTCCGATTGTGAATGGTGGGAGTCAGAGGCACTCTCTGTCAATATCTGTTTGCGTGTTCACACACTGGACACCAAACAACCCTGAACTATCCGCTGCTTGGAGGAATTTCGCGAGCTCTTGCCCACACGGGTGCTGCACTCGGCTGATCGATTTCGAGCGGCTGCTGCATCACACGTTGTGGTCCAAATTTTTGTTTCCGATTGTGAATGGTGGGAGTC
>NW_899591.1:0-893 GCF_000209065.1 Trypanosoma cruzi | reverse complement strand
TTGTGACTTTGAATTGTGGACGGACGGTCCTTCATATCTCGCTGCACTCGCATCTGGATCCGCTGCGCTATTATATGACTCCACCACGACAAATGATCTCCCTGTGGAGGTACATCGTGCAGCAGCTGGCAGCCTCGCATGCTCATATGGGGCAGGCTGCCTTGCGATCGAAAATGTTTTTAGACATCTCATACCTCCTTGTCTGGGAACATCCCAATCGCCCACACGAATGCTGGAGGAAACGGACTCCCTCTCGGCAATGGAGGCACCCCGCGTCGCCCACCGACCGTGCGAGACCGCGTTACTGAGTAAATTTGGATTATGCTGCTTTCCTTGGTGAAGCGAGGTCACCTGTGGATTTTATATTTTCCCATCACACTGCGGTATTCCACGCGGTGCGGCCGCTGACAAACAAGCCACGATTGCACGATTCCTCTCGCAGGACTGCGTCAATGCCTGGCACGTGGACTTCCTCACTGCAGTGAAGAGGTTATAATGGAAGGATGCCCAGGAGGAAAAGGAAGGCGCGCACACCGCGTGACAGGCGCCTGTCGGTGTGGCGAGGACTCTATTCCTGGTGTTGACCCGGACATCGGTCCCCGAGTGGCGGCACTGCGCACAGGCGCGATGCGACTCCTGCCCACTCTTCGACAGGCCTGCACGCGCCCTGCGGATCACAAGGAACCCTCTGTGTCGGTGGCGCCGTCCCTCCCTCACTGCGGTGACCGGCCCGTCACTGCCTCCGCCGGAACCTCTTCCCGACGTGAGCACCGCAACTCCTTGTCGACCAGCGAGCGGCGGATTGACGTCCTCCTGCCCAATCTGCGGCAGAGTGCGCTTGTCCGTCCACAGTATGAGGGCACATGCCGGACGTGCTCAGCCTGGCGTTATAA
>NW_899590.1:0-893 GCF_000209065.1 Trypanosoma cruzi | reverse complement strand
CCCGCCATTCATAATTCGAAACAAAAATTTAGACCACAACGTGTGGTGCAGCAGCCGCTCGAAAACGATCCGCCGAGTGCAGCACCCTTGTGGGCAGGAGCTCGCGAAATTCCTCCAAGCAGCGGATAGTTCCGGGTTGTTTGGTGTCCAGTGTGTGAACACGCAAACATACATTGAAAGAGAGTGCCTCTGACTCCCGCCATTCACAATTGGAAACAAAAACATAGACCACAACGTGTGGTGCAGCAGCCGCTCGAAAACGATCCGCCGAGTGCAGCACCATTGTGGGCAGGAGCTCGCGAAATTCCTCCAAGCAGCGGATAATTCAGAGTTGTTTGGTGTCCAGTGTGTGCACACGCAAACATACATTGAAAGAGAGTGCCTCTGACTCCCGCCATTCATAATTCGAAACAAAAACATAGACCACAACGTGTGGTGCAGCAGCCGCTCGAAAACGATCCGCCGAGTGCAGCACCCTTGTGGGCAGGAGCTCGCGAAATTCCTCCAAGCAGCGGATAATTCAGAGTTGTTTGGTGTCCAGTGTGTGCACACGCAAACATACATTGAAAGAGAGTGCCTCTGACTCCCGCCATTCATAATTCGAAACAAAAACATAGACCACAACGTGTGGTGCAGCAGCCGCTCGAAAACGATCCGCCGAGTGCAGCACCATTGTGGGCAAGAGCTCGCGAAATTCCTCCAAGCAGCGGATAATTCCGGGTTGTTTGGTGTCCAGTGTGTGCACACGCAAACATACATTGAAAGAGAGCGCCTCTGACTCCCACCATTCATAATTCAAAACAAAAATTTAGAGCACAGCGTGTGGTGCAGCAGCCGCTCGAAAACGATCCGCCGAGTGCAGCACCATTGTGGGCAAGAGCTCGCGAAATTCC
>NW_899589.1:0-893 GCF_000209065.1 Trypanosoma cruzi | reverse complement strand
ATTGCAGAGCAGCTGTGCGCCACAAGAGAGTCAGAAGAAAGCAACGGCAGAGAGAGGCAGACAGCACACACGCACAAATTACTCATATCATCACACACAAACACACACACGCAGCCCGCGGAATGGGTGCTCTCAACCACAAAACAATGAAAAACAAAACAAAAAGCCGAAGCGTGGGACGACCAGCACACACACTCTCATTGCTCCCGTAAAGCAAAACACACACACAGGGAGAGAGAGAGAGGTTGCCCACTCAATGCAATAAAAACAAAACAGAAACAGTTACGGTGCTCCGCCCATGCAGTCAGGCAGGACGGCAGCGGTGCGTGTCGTGCAAAAGAGAGCACCAACGGGCCTGCATGGGTGTGCATGCAATATATACAATGGGCACATTATGTGTGTGCTTCGTGGGATGAGGTGAGGGCGAGAGTCCATGCAAGGGGACACACACAGAGAGTGGGTGAAAGACGAGTGTGTGTGCGGGCGGTGCATGGCGCTCTCTCACTCACTCTCACGCGGCCACCACCGCAGCCGCAGCCGCACACACCACGAAACTGATGGAATCAGTGCGATTGCAGAACTCGCACACCGTCCTGCAAACCAGAAGTTTAAAAAGCAATAAGAAACAAGAATTCCAAAAAAAAAAGGAAAAAAACTTAGGCTTCTTCGGGGCTCGAACCCGCACCCCGGATGAAATTGTGAGCTTGTTTTGCCACTGAGCTAAAAAAAATGTGGTCGCGCGACCCATTTTCACGTAAGGTGTTAAGTTCGATCTTCGAACAATCGAGCACATTTGCGTTGTCCCCTGGAAAACGAAAGCGACATGTTTAGGGTGCGCCGCCGCAGCGTGGATACCTCGATTCGTCGTCATATATCTCTCGTACGGGGCCGCA
>NW_899588.1:0-893 GCF_000209065.1 Trypanosoma cruzi | reverse complement strand
CTTTCTTCAGACTCTCTTGTGGCGCACAGCTGCTCCGCAAGTATAGGCGCTGCCAAACACACAAGCACATGCACACACACATGCCGTGTTTAAAACGCTGAGAATGCACGCACGCACAGGATTGTGGCTGCGGAGGCCCTCGCGAGGGGGAAAAAGCCTGCATTTTGTTTTTTTTTGACATGTTGCTCGGTGTGTGCTGACGCGTGACGAATAACAACACGCCCCAATAAGCAGAAAAGAAGTAAAACAAAATGGCGCTGAGCGGCACACCGGTAAGCCAAAAATACGCAATCACCAATAAAAAAGCCGGCGATCACCCAGCAGGCACATCAAGCCTCCTAAAAACCAACCTGGAACAGACAAAAAAAAAGAGACAATCATAGAAAACAAAGATCCCCGCCCCCAAACAGGAAAAACATTAAAGAAAACGCGATTCTTTTTTTTGTCCTTACTGCCGGGGTTGGCCGCTGCAAGAAATAAAAAATGGTAGGGCGGTGGCCCCGGACGCTAGATACAGGACGACGTGTCGAATTATCCAAGTTTGCAGCGGCTGCACCACACGCTGTGGTCTAAATTTTTGTTTCGAATTATGAATGGTGGTGGTCAGAGGCACTCTCTTTCAATGTCTGTTTGCGTGTTCACACACTGGACGCCAAACAACCCTAAACCATCCGCTGCTTGGAGGAATTTCGCGAGATCTTGCCCACAAGGGTGCTGCAGTCGGCGGATCGTTTTCGAGTGGCTGCTGCACCACACGCTGTGGTCTAAATTTTTGTTTCGAATTATGAATGGTGGTGGTCAGAGGCACTCTCTTTCAATGTCTGTTTGCGTGTTCACACACTGGACGCAAAACAACCCTGAACTATCCGCTGCTGGAGGAATGTCGCGAGATC
>NW_899587.1:0-893 GCF_000209065.1 Trypanosoma cruzi | reverse complement strand
CCTTCATCTCACACGGCCACCACCGCAGCAGCAGCACACGCAACAACAACAAGAAGAAGCAAAAGAGGGGAGGCGGTGTGGGAAACTGCGGTGCTGCTGTCACTGTCATCAGGTGGCACCGTATCATCTGTTTTGGCTGTGTTAATTGGTGCTCTTGGGATTCCTGCACTCTGGGATGTCGCATTCTCTGTGGTGCCTGATGCGTCGTTGGGATTGGGAGTCGTACTGAGCTGTGCGATTCTTCCACTGGAGGGTTGGCTCAAGCCGTTTGTGGCCGGATTGCTTTCTGAGCCATCGTCAGACTGCAGGGCCGCAGCTGCTGTGGGGCTGCTTCTGCTGTTGTCATTTATTGCCGCATCACTCGTGTTGGCGGCTTTATTCACTGATAATTGTAATGGTTTCTCCCATCTGTCGTTGATATAACGCTTCTACCATATTCCTTTTTGTCTTGTCCTTCTCTGGCGGCAGGCAGTTCAGTAATCCCCGAGCCATCCTCCCTCCCCTCACTGTTGTCAACAGCACGTCCACCTCTAGATGGGAACGATGGGTTAGCGTCCGTTGTACTCTTGGCTGGTGCGCCATCCAACAAACCCGATAAAACTTGTTGCTGAACTCCAAGTCCCGGCGAGCTGCCATTTAAGGGGTTCGCCACCTCACCTTCTTATTTTTCATTCGGTGGCTGTGGCCGTGGGTTCTCTTCGTCAGTCGGATTCGATTCAGTCACCGCCAACGGAGTGATTCCAAGATCTTCTTTGATTTTATCACCTTTTTTTTCTTCAACCTTTTCCTCTTCTCCAACTCCTTCCACATCAGCAACTTCAAAGCTTCCTGCCGAAGTTTTGCCTGCAATGGTGTGTGGTGCTTCCCTGCTGAAGCCTAATCAGAGTGCCGTT
>NW_899586.1:0-893 GCF_000209065.1 Trypanosoma cruzi | reverse complement strand
CCGATGCACCGCCTGTGGAGAGACGGCCCTCCACACGGCGTCGGAAGAAGAAATGCCCGTACTGTGACGCCACACTGTGTGGGACACACGAACCACATCGGTCACTGTCGGTGCCTTCATCCGGAACACCCTCCACCGCTTCCCGACCTCCACCGCGATTGCATGCGACACGGTCTTCCCCACACAAAAAAAGCTCCGCAGAGAAATCGCTGCGCAAAAAACCCAGACGCTGATCGGCACCGCAGCAGCAGTGCCAGGAGACAATCACTGCTACCGCAGGATCAGCCAGCCTCCACAAGCGCAACAATTAGCCCGCAGAAAACACTGCACCATCTGCTTCCAGAATGTACAGACGCTCTGGCTGTGCGCCAACGGCTGGGCATTAAGAAGGACCTTTGCACCGAAAGGTTCTCCCAATGGCAGCTGCCTCATAGCAGGAAACTCATGTCGCTGCTCGACCACCTCCTCGGCACCCTGGTGACATCGTGTGGCTAGACATGTCGGTAAGAGCAGGGAAAAATAATAATAATGAGCATTCCCGCCACTATAGAGACGTGGTGCATCTTGCGATCCCGCTGGCGGCTCTCCTGTTCCACCGCTGTTTCTGCGCAACAATTCATCACAGTCATTTTTGTGGTTTGGTCGGCTTCGTGTTGCGCTCCGGGTTCTCCTCCTTCATCGCCCTGCGGTGCTTCCTTCGCCGTCCCTGGCACCTGTGACTGTCCCATGACGGTTTGTTCCGAAGCCTGACTGCCCTGGGAGGTCCTCCCGCCACCAGCATGCACTCCACCTGCTGCCTGCTGAGATGCGTCGGAGCGTGGGGATGCTGTGCCTGCAGCGTGCCCTCCGCCCAAAGACTCCGGTCCACTTGCACGCATCCGAGCAGCAGACGC
>NW_899585.1:0-893 GCF_000209065.1 Trypanosoma cruzi | reverse complement strand
GTGTGGTGCAGCAGCCACTCGAAAACGATCCGCCGAGTGCAGCACCCTTGTGGGCAAGATCTCGCGAAACTCCTCCAAGCAGCGGATAGTTCAGGGTTGTTTGGCGTTCAGTGTGTGAACACGCAAACAGACATTGAAAGAGAGTGCCTCTGACCACCACCATTCATAATTAGAAACAAAAATTTATACCACAGCGTGTGGTGCAGCAGCCGCTCGAAAACGATCTGCCGAGTGAAGCACCCTTGTGGGCAAGATCTCGCGAAACTCCTCCAAGCAGCGGATAGTTCAGGGTTGTTTGGCGTTCAGTGTGTGAACACGCAAACAGACATTGAAAGAGAGTGTCTCTGACCACCACCATTCATAATTCGAAACAAAAATTTAGACCACAACGTGTGGTGCAGCAGCCGCTCGAAAACGATCTGCCGAGTGCAGCACCCATGTGGGCAAGATCTCGCGAAACTCCTCCAAGCAGCGGATAGTTCAGGGTTGTTTGGCGTTCAGTGTGTGAACACGCAAACAGACATTGAAAGAGAGTGCCTCTGACCACCACCATTCATAATTAGAAACAAAAATTTATACCACAGCGTGTGGTGCAGCAGCCGCTCGAAAACGATCTGCCGAGTGAAGCACCCTTGTGGGCAAGATCTCGCGAAACTCCTCCAAGCAGCGTATAGTTCAGGGTTGTTTGGCGTTCAGTGTGTGAACACGCAAACAGACATTGAAAGAGAGTGCCTCTGACCACCACCATTCATAATTCGAAACAAAAATTTAGACCACAACGTGCGGTGCAGCAGCCGCTCGAAAACGATCCGCCGAGTGCAGCACCCATGTGGGCAGAAGCTCGCAAAATTCCTCCAAGCAGCGGATAGTTCAGGGTTGTTTGGCGTCCAGTG
>NW_899584.1:0-893 GCF_000209065.1 Trypanosoma cruzi | reverse complement strand
TTGCGTGTGCACACACTGGACACCAAACAACCCTGAACTATCCGCTGCTTGGAGGAATTTCGCGAGCTCTTGCCCACAAGGGTGCTGCACTCGGCGGATCGTTTTCGAGCGGCTGCTGCACCACACGTTGTGGTCTATGTTTTTGTTTTGAATTATGAATGGCGGGAGTCAGAGACACTCTCTTTCAATGTATGTTTGCGTGTTCACACACTGGACACCAAACAACCCTGAACTATCCGCTGCTTGGAGGAATTTCGCGAGCTCCTGCCCACAAGGGTGCTGCACTCGGCGGATCGTTTTCGAGCGGCTGCTGCACCACACGCTGTGGTCTATGTTTTTGTTTTGAATTATGAATGGCGGGAGTCAGAGACACTCTTTTTCAATGTATGTTTGCGTGTGCACACACTGGACACCAAACAACCCTGAACTATCCGCTGCTTGGAGGAATTTCGCGAGCTCTTGCCCACAATAGTGCTGCACTCGGCGGATCGTTTTCGAGCGGCTGCTGCACCACACGTTGTGGTCTATGTTTTTGTTTTGAATTATGAATGGCGGGAGTCAGAGGCACTCTCTTTCAATGTATGTTTGCGTGTTCACACACTGGACACCAAACAACCCTGAACTATCCGCTGCTTGGAGGAATTTCGCGAGCTCCTGCCCACAAGGGTGCTGCACACGGCGGATCGTTTTCGAGCGGCTGCTGCACCACACGCTGTGGTCTATGTTTTTGTTTTGAATTATGAATGGCGGGAGTCAGAGACACTCTCTTTCAATGTATGTTTGCGTGTGCACACACTGGACACCAAACAACCCTGAACTATCCGCTGCTTGGAGGAATTTCGCGAGCTCTTGCCCACAAGGGTGCTGCACTCGGCGGATCGTTTCGAGCGGCT
>NW_899582.1:0-893 GCF_000209065.1 Trypanosoma cruzi | reverse complement strand
CCTCCATCCGCGTACTCCAGCACCAAAAACACTCGCACATCGTCCCAAAAGCACGCAAAGAGGCGCAAAATGTGACGATGACAACGTCCCGCGTATTCCTGCAGCTCCACCTCCCGTCTTAACTGGTGGGCGAGCCCGTGGTAGCGGATCATGTCCTTCGACAGACACTTTATTGCGACGGCGCACTTCGTTCGCTTTTCCCGCGCGAGATAAATCTTGCCAAAGCGTCCCTCACCCAACTTCCTCCCAATATCAAAGTCATCCAGCGACCACATTTGCCTCCGCACAGCCTCCCCTCGGCCCTGCGCAAAGCGGGGCTGCAAGACAAAAGAGCATCCTTCGCTGCCGCACCAGCAACAGTCCGATTCGTGGGGCGCAGAGACGTACAGTCACCGTCGCCAGTCCTCCGGCTAGCGCCCCATTCGTACAGCCAGGAGCCAGCACGAAGATTAAAAGACATCTGGCGTTGTGCTACCGTGACACAACAAAATGGCCAAAGAGAAACGCTCCAAACAATATATATATATATCACCGCCCTAACCCCAAACTTCTCTGCGCCGCCCTTCCGCCTTCTGTAAAGGGAAACAAACAAGCAACCCAAATGCCACAACAGAAAAGGAGCGGGGAAAAAAACACCCGTAAAAAAAAAGTTGTCAAGAATTTTGTGCAGCCAACTCCTTTTCCAAACGCTTCACTTCACGCTCCATATAGGAAATACAGGCTCTTCGATGCCTCAAGGTAGGCTGCGCAACCAACTTCTCAAGAGTATACAGTTGAACCTCTTGTAGGGCAAAGGCTGCCGCCATTGCGTCAGGCGCATCCTTGCAACGCCGCCTAACCAGCTCCACTGCAGCATTGACCTCGGAACGAAATACATGAAGAAGACGGTGCGT
>NW_899581.1:0-893 GCF_000209065.1 Trypanosoma cruzi | reverse complement strand
TTCGAATTATGAATGGTGGTGGTCAGAGACACTCTCTTTCAATGTCTGTTTGCGTGTTCACACACTGGACGCCAAACAACCCTGAACCATCCGCTGCTTGGAGGAGTTTCGCGAGATCTTGCCCACAGGGGTGCTGCACTCGCCGGATCGTTTTCGAGCGGCCGCTGCACCGCACGTTGTGGTCTAAATTTTTGTTTCGAATTATGAATGGTGGTGGTCAGAGACACTCTCTTTCAATGTCTGTTTGCGTGTGCACACACTGGACACCAAACAACCCTGAATTATCCGCTTCTTGGAGGAATTTCGCGAGCTCTTGCCCACAAGGGTGCTGCAGTCGGCGGATCGTTTTCGAGCGGCTGCTGCACCACACGCTGTGGTCTAAATTTTTGTTTCGAATTATGAATGGCGGGAGTCAGAGGCACTCTCTTTCAATGTATGTTTGCGTGTGCACACACTGGACACCAAACAACCCTGAATTATCCGCTTCTTGGAGGAATTTCGCGAGCTCTTGCCCACAATGGTGCTGCAGTCGGCGGATCGTTTTCGAGCGGCTGCTGCACCACACGCTGTGGTCTAAATTTTTGTTTCGAATTATGAATGGCGGGAGTCAGAGGCACTCTCTTTCAATGTATGTTTGCGTGTGCACACACTGGACACCAAACAACCCTGAATTATCCGCTTCTTGGAGGAATTTCGCGAGCTCTTGCCCACAATGGTGCTGCAGTCGGCGGATCGTTTTCGAGCGGCTGCTGCACCACACGCTGTGGTCTAAATTTTTGTTTCGAATTATGAATGGCGGGAGTCAGAGGCACTCTCTTTCAATGTATGTTTGCGTGTGCACACACTGGACACCAAACAACCCTGAATTATCCGCTTCTTGGAGGAATTTCGCG
>NW_899580.1:0-893 GCF_000209065.1 Trypanosoma cruzi | reverse complement strand
TCCTCGCCATTTGCAAACAATGAAAAGGTCCAAATGGGGAGCAGAGAGGGATGAACACACAGGAAGGAGGGAGAGCGATGGCAGGGGAGAAAAGGAACACATCCGCGACGAGACTCGAACGTGCATCCCTCCCGTCCGCAGTCAAAATGCCCCGCCATTGAGCCACAAGGAAACAAGGACAGGGGAATTTAGTTTAAGTTCTCTCTTTATTCGTGGCTGCCACGCGAAGCAACAGCAGTCGGGAAAACAAGCGGGGACCAAAAGTGAACAAGAAGTTACAACAGGGAAACACCCCATTCCTTCTTTTTCACATTATCTGCCAACGGTGCACGTTGTCTGCGAAATTTGGTGCGCAAGACGGAAGGGGGTGCGGCCCCCGTTCGGTGGGCAGAGCATTGAAAGCCGTGTTGCGCACTCGCGCCGCCTCATCCTCACACTCTGAGAAGAATAAAAAGGGAAGAGGAAGAAGAGACTCCTTCAAACCCTCTCCCACGCTTCTTCTCTAATGCCGTGTGGAACGAATAATGAGGACAGGAGAGTCAAGACGCACATGTGTATAAATGCACACATAAATACATGCAATGCATATATTATATATGCGGTATGCACAATTATCCCTCTTTCCTCCTCCATATCCTCCCATGCATCATTTGTTTGTATTTCCTTACCATCCCTCTCGACCACGTTTACTCCCCTTCCAGCCTGTGTACACATATTCGGTCCATCATTTCCCCCCCCACGTTACCTTCATTCCTCCCTTCTATTGTTGTGTGATCCCTTCCTTTCCTCCGTCCTGGTGACGAATAGATGGAGAACTCATCCGCCGCACACACACACACACACACACACACACACACACACAGGGAGAGGGAGGGAGAACCGCCGTGCGGTCC
>NW_899579.1:0-893 GCF_000209065.1 Trypanosoma cruzi | reverse complement strand
TGCAGCTTGGATAATTCGACACGTCGTGCTGTATCTAACGTCCGGGGCAGCCGCTGCAACTTGGATAATTCGACACGTCGTCCCGTATCTAACGTCCGGGGCAGCCGCTGCAACTTGGATAATTCGACACGTCGTGCTGTATCTAGCGTCCGGGGCCACCGCCCTACCATTTTTTATTTCTTGCGGCGGCCAACCCCGGCAGTAAGGACAAAAAAAAGAATCGCGTTTTCTTTAATGTTTTTCCTGTTTGGGGGCGGGGATCTTTGTTTTCTATGATTGCCTCTTTTTTTTTGTCTGTTCCAGGTTGGTTTTGAGGACGCTTGATGTGCCTGCTGGGTGATCGCCGGCTTTTTTATTGGTGATTGCGTATTTTTGGCTTACCGGTGTGCCGCTCAGCGCCATTTTGTTTTACTTCTTTTCTGCTTATTGGGGCGTGTTGTTATTCGTCACGCGTCAGCACACACCGAGCAACATGTCAAAAAAAAAAAAATGCAGGTTTTTTCCCCCTCGCGAGGGCCTCGGCAGCCACAATCCTGTGCGTGCGTGCATTCTCAGCGTTTTAAGCACGGCATGTGTGTGCATGTGTGTGTGTGTTTGTCAGCGCCTATACTTGCAGAGCAGCTGTGCGCCACAAGAGAGTCTGAAGAAAGCAACGGCAGAGAGAGGCAGATAGCACACACGCAAATTACTCATATCATCACACACACACACACGCAGCCGCGGAATGGGTGCACTCAACCACAAAATCAAAAAGAAAAACAAAACAAAAAGCCGAAGCGTGGGACTACCAGCGCACACACACTCTCATTGCTCCCGTAAAGCAAAACACACACACAGGGAGAGAGAGAGAAGGGTCGCCCACTCAATGCAATAAAACAAAACAGAAACAGTTA
>NW_899578.1:0-893 GCF_000209065.1 Trypanosoma cruzi | reverse complement strand
CACGTTTTTACTTCCACCGAGAGATGTTCCTGACGACAGCTGGATTGCGAATTGCCCTTTTCCTGAGGAAGTCGTTACAGTGGACGGTTCTGATGGGGATGCCCTGCCACCGCCCACACCCTCATTTTCATTCAACGATTCACGCTCCAACGGCGGTTGCCCGTCAGAAGGAGATTGCAACAATGTTCCTTGCGCACTTCCACCTACCGGAGGTGGAATGGGGACTTTATTTGGGTTGAGGGCGCCAACCTCCGCAGCACTCAACGGACGGTTGTACAGCAGGACGTTCGTCACGGTCACGGACACTTCTTCTTGGCTTCCTGCATCGCCTCCACCCAATCCAATGTAGAAGTGCGAGATCTCGTTTGATTCCATATTTTTCAGTGAACACGTTTCGTCCCCCACGCGCTCACCATCGACGTACGCGGTGCTCTGGTTGCCGTTCTGCAGCACAATGGCCAATTGGTGTGTTTTCCCTGGCTTCCAAGGGCTGCTGAGCTCATTAGACTTTTCCTCACCACACAGTAGCATCCATTTCTCTTCTTTGTTGTTTTACGACAGTCCCAGGAGTACAGTCTTCCCATTATCTTTCATCTTCATACCAATCACTGAAATGGGGGTATCTCCCTCCGGCACCTCGTGAATGGACACCGTCGCCAAAAGAGTGAAGTTGTAGTTCGCGAAGTGGTACAGCTGATTCTCCCCCTGCGCGCCAACAGGCCACTCCGCCCCTGCGCCACGGCCTGTAAACTTCACGCCACTATCCACCTGCTCCGCCCCTTCTTTATTACTTACTGTGGCGTTCACCCCGAAGTACTCGTCCCTCCATGTGCCATCAGAGAAGTTGCCAGACAAAAAAGCCACCAGCCCATCCGTGATCTTTACAGCGCCGC
>NW_899577.1:0-893 GCF_000209065.1 Trypanosoma cruzi | reverse complement strand
TATCTGTTTGCGTGTTCACACACTGGACACCAAACACCCCTGAATTATCCGCTGCTTGGAGGAATTTCGCGAGCTCTTGCCCACACGGGTGCTGCACTCGGCTGATCGTTTTCGAGCGGCTGCTGCATCACACGTTGTGGTCCAAATTTTTGTTTCCGATTGTGAATGGTGGGAGTCAGAGGCACTCTCTGTCAATATCTGTTTGCGTGTTCACACACTGGACACCAAACAACCCTGAACTATCCGCTGCTTGGAGGAATTTCGCGAGCTCTTGCCCACACGGGTGCTGCACTCGGCTGATCGTTTTCGAGCGGCTGCTGCATCACACGTTGTGGTCCAAATTTTTGTTTCCGACTGTGAATGGTGGGAGTCAGAGGCACTCTCTGTCAATATCTGTTTGCGTGTTCACACACTGGACACCAAACAACCCTGAATTATCCGCTGCTTGGAGGAATTTCGCGAGCTCTTGCCCACAAGTGTGCTGCACTCGGCTGATCGTTTTCGAGCGGCTGCTGCATCACAGGTTGTGGTCCAAATTTTTGTTTCCGACTGTGAATGGTGGGAGTCAGAGACACTCTCTGTCAATATCTGTTTGCGTGTTCACACACTGGACACCAAACAACCCTGAACTATCCGCTGCTTGGAGGAATTACGCGAGCTCTTGCCCACAAGGGTGCTGCACTCGGCTGATCGTTTTCGAGCGGCTGCTGCATCACACGTTGTGGTCCAAATTTTTGTTTCCGACTGTGAATGGTGGGAGTCAGAGACACTCTCTGTCAATATCTGTTTGCGTGTTCACACACTGGACACCAAACAACCCTGAACTATCCGCTGCTTGGAGAAATTTCGCGAGCTCTTGCCCACCAAGGGTGCTGCACTCGGCTGATCGTTTC
>NW_899576.1:0-893 GCF_000209065.1 Trypanosoma cruzi | reverse complement strand
GAGAGAGGTCGCCCACTCAATGCAATGAAAACAAAACAGAAACAGTTACGGTGCTCCGCCCATGCAGCCAGGCAGGACGGCAGCGGTGCGTGTCGTGCAAAAGAGAGCACCAACGGGCCTGCATGGGTGTGCATGCATATATACAATGGGCACATTATTGTGTGTGCTTCGTGGGGTGAGGCGACGACGAGAGTCCATGCAAGGGGACACACACACAGAGAGAGAAGGAAGTGTGTGTATGCGGGCGGTGCATGGCTCTCTCACACTCACTCTCACGCGGCCACCACCGCAGCCGCAGCCGCACAAACCACGAAACAGATGGAATCAGTGCGATTGCAGAACTCGCACACCGTCCTGCAAACCAGAAGTTTAAAAAGCAATATGAAACAAGAATTCAAAAAAAAAAAAAATGGAAAAAACTTAGGCTTCTGCGGGAATCGAACCCGCGTCCCCGGATGACATTGTGAGCGTGTTTGCCACTGAGCTAAAAAAATGCGGTCGCGCGACTCCTTTTCACGTAAAGTATTAATGTCGATCTTCGAACAATCGAGCACATTTGCGTTGTCCCCTGGAAAACGAAAAAGACGTGTTTAGGATGCGCAGCCGCAGCGTGGTTACTACTGTAAGTCGTCATATATCTAACGCCCGAGGCCACCGCTGCAGCTTGGATAATTCGACACGTCGTGCTGTATCTAACGTCCGGGGCAGCCGCTGCAACTTGGATAATTCGACACGTCGTCCCGTATCTAACGTCCGGGGCAGCCGCTGCAACTTGGATAATTCGACACGTCGTGCTGTATCTAGCGTCCGGGGCCACCGCCCTACCATTTTTTATTTCTTGCGGCGGCAAACCCCGGCAGTAAGGACAAAAAAAAGAATCGCGTTTTCTTTAA
>NW_899575.1:0-893 GCF_000209065.1 Trypanosoma cruzi | reverse complement strand
GAACAAAATTTAGACCACAACGTGCGGTGCAGCAGCCGCTCGAAAACGATCCGCCGACTGCAGCACCCTTGTGGGCAAGATCTCGCGACATTCCTCCAAGCAGCGGATAGTTCAGGGTTGTTTGGCGTCCAGTGTGTGAACACGCAAACAGACATTGAAAGAGAGTGTCTCTGACCACCACCATTCATAATTCGAAACAAAAATTTAGACCACAACGTGCGGTGCAGCAGCCGCTCGAAAACGATCCGCCGACTGCAGCACCCATGTGGGCAAGATCTCGCGAAATTCCTCCAAGCAGCGGATAGTTCAGGGTTGTTTGGCGTCCAGTGTGTGAACACGCAAACAGACATTGAAAGAGAGTGTCTCTGACCACCACCATTCATAATTCGAAACAAAAATTTAGACCACAACGTGCGGTGCAGCAGCCGCTCGAAAACGATCCGCCGAGTGCAGCACCCCTGTGGGCAAGATCTCGCGACATTCCTCCAAGCAGCGGATGGTTCAGGGTTGTTTGGCGTCCAGTGTGTGAACACGCAAACAGACATTGACAGAGAGTGCCTCTGACCACCACCATTCATAATTCGAAACAAAAATTTAGACCACAACGTGCGGTGCAGCATCCACTCGAAAACGATACGTCGACTGCAGCACCCCTGTGGGCAAGATCTCGCGAAATTCCTCCAAGCAGCGGATAGTTCAGGGTTGTTTGGCGTCCAGTGTGTGAACACGCAAACAGACATTGAAAGAGAGTGTCTCTGACCACCACCATTCATAATTCGAAACAAAAATTTAGACCACAACGTGCGGTGCAGCAGCCGCTCGAAAACGATCCGCCGAGTGCAGCACCCATGTGGGCAAGATCTCGCGACATTCCTCCAAGCAGCGGATAGTTC
>NW_899574.1:0-893 GCF_000209065.1 Trypanosoma cruzi | reverse complement strand
TGATGCACTCCGGTTCAACGTGGCATGCGTCCGCAGCATCGGTGATGAGCGCGCGCTGCAGCTCCACCGGCCTGGACCGCAGCACGGTGCCCCAGTCACTGCCCTCCAGCTGCCGCTTCTGGTGAGTTTTGGCGGCCCTCGCTGTGCGTTTAGGGTTGAGCTCCCAACGCTCGTCATGTGCTCGGAGATCCTCCACCAGCTGCCGCAGTTCCTTGTCGGAGCTGCGCAGGGCAGCAAGCTCATTTTCCATCCTGCTTGTATAGCCCTGTAGCGCCTTCGTCTGCTGACAAATGACGTCTGCAATGCCTTCCTTCCCGCCCGAAGACACGAAACCGTCTGGCAGTGCCTTCCGCAGCTTCTCAAGCGCGTTGGCCGCATCCGTACAGCTAGTCAGCAATCGAAGGGGCACGTCATCCCCATACCGAGCCATCTCCTCGGCTGCACTTCGCACCTCAGACACCCGCGGCGCGGCGTCCGGATTCCCGAGAGTCGTGACGGCCATCTCCATAAACTCACGAAGCTCCACCACCTTCTGCTCCTTTTCTGCAAGTTGCTCCTCTAACAGGTCCAATCCATCCTTAGGCGCGGTACGGCGTTGGTACACCCGTCTCACGGTGCGGAACGGGTACTCATTGACTCGCCCACTGAGTTCCTCCGCACTCACCGAGGGGTCATGCTGCACGTCAAAGCTCAGAAGTCCATCCGCCGCCATGACAACGTTCGTGATGCACTCCGGTTCAACGTGGCATGCGTCCGCAGCATCGGTGATGAGCGCGCGCTGCAGCTCCACCGGCCTGGACCGCAGCACGGTGCCCCAGTCACTGCCCTCCAGCTGCCGCTTCTGGTGAGTTTTGGCGGCCCTCGCTGTGCGTTTAGGGTTGAGCTCCCAACGC
>NW_899573.1:0-893 GCF_000209065.1 Trypanosoma cruzi | reverse complement strand
GACGCGTGACGAATAACTACACGCCCCAATAAGCAGAAAAGAAGTAAACAAAATGGCGCTGAGCGGCACACCGGTAAGCCAAAAATACGCAATCACCAATAAAAAAGCCGGCGATCACCCAGCAGGCACATCAAGCGTCCTCAAAACCAACCTGGAACAGACAAAAAAAAAGAGACAATCATAGAAAACAAGATCCCCGCCCCCAAACAGGAAAAACATTAAAGAAAACGCGATTCTTTTTTTTGTCCTTACTGCCGGGGTTGGCCGCCGCAAGAAATAAAAAATGGTAGGGCGGTGGCCCCGGACGCTAGATACAGCACGACGTGTCGAATTATCCAAGTTGCAGCGGCTGCCCCGGACGTTAGATACGGCACGACGTGTCGAATTATCCAAGTTGCAGCGGCTGCCCCGGACGTTAGATACAGCATGACGTGTCGAATTATCCAAGCTGCAGCGGTGGCCTCGGGCGTTAGATATATGACGACTTACAGTAGTAACCACGCTGCGGCTGCGCATCCTAAACACGTCTTTTTCGTTTTCCAGGGGACAACGCAAATGTGCTCGATTGTTCGAAGATCGACATTAATACTTTACGTGAAAAGGAGTCGCGCGACCGCATTTTTTTAGCTCAGTGGCAAACACGCTCACAATGTCATCCGGGGACGCGGGTTCGATTCCCGCAGAAGCCTAAGTTTTTTCCATTTTTTTTTTTTTTTGAATTCTTGTTTCATATTGCTTTTTAAACTTCTGGTTTGCAGGACGGTGTGCGAGTTCTGCAATCGCACTGATTCCATCTGTTTCGTGGTTTGTGCGGCTGCGGCTGCGGTGGTGGCCGCGTGAGAGTGAGTGTGAGAGAACCATGCACCGCCCGCATACACACACTTCCTTCTCTC
>NW_899572.1:0-893 GCF_000209065.1 Trypanosoma cruzi | reverse complement strand
CAAGAAAATTTTTTTAAAAAAGCAAAACCGGTAGCAGTAGCAAACAACAGATAAAAAGCCGCTTATCCATACACATGGCAAACATATATTTATATACATGCATTAAAAGGATGAATACCCACAAAATAAAAACACAAAAACGGACCGGAAAGAAAACCAACAAAACAAATTTAGGGAGCAGTATCGGCCCCGCAATAGCTGCCAACACGCAGGAGTTCTTTCCAGTTCACCCACCATGTCAAAGCCAATACCGTTTTTTTTTTTCCTTTTAATCCGCAGACGCCTCCTTCATTGAACGCATAAGGGAAGATACACAAGCTACATGTCGCAATGTCGGTCGTCCATGAGGGCAATTCCACGGCTGTTCAAGCTCACCCAATCGACTCACAACGGAACGCATGGTCTTCTCAGAAAGAGCTGTGCCTATCATGATGCTAGAGCGGCATGCTTTTGTGGCCATGGAGTGCCACAAGCTGCGCAACGGCTTGGTGATGTTGCCATAGAGGGCAATTTGCTGCACTAATTCCACGATATCATGAGGCCCTACCGCTTCGTACTGGAGCACAGGCACCGAATATACAAGCAGCTTGTTGGCATCCTCACCACGCTTCACAATAAAGCCATGCTGTCTTAGTTCCTCGCTATGCAGCACCGCCAGATCAACATCATGTGGATCCATCGACACGGAAACAGCGGCCAACAAAGGCTGAGGTCGGGCTGTGTATTGACTCAACAAGCACTCGTAGTTAAACTTCTCATCCGCAGCGTGCTGATCAATTACAAACATGTCATCTCCAAGGGAAGCCAGAATAAATCCGTGGTTAAACTGTCCGTGTATTATCATCTCTTTAAAGGAGCTTTTGTCCAAGTACGTTGCAAGTTGGTTTTCTGTC